>NC_048287.1:27299318-27599318 GCF_009762535.1 Notolabrus celidotus | reverse complement strand
TGCTAAAAACAGCAGACTAAGGACATGGATTACTGGAACCATGTCTTGTGGTCTGATGAGACCAAGATAAACTTATTTGGTTCAGATGGTGTAAAGCGTGTGTGGCGGCAACCATGTGAGGAGTACAAAGACAAGTGTGTCTTGCCTACAGTCAAGCATGGTGGTGGGAGTGTCATGGTCTGGGTCTGCTTGAGTGCTGCCAGCACTGGGGAGCTACAGTTCATTGAGGGAACCATGAATGCCAACATGTACTGTGACATACTGAAGCAGAGCATGATCCCCTCCCTTCAAAAACTGGGCCGCAGGGCAGTACTCCAACATGATAACGACCCCAAACACACCTCTAAGACGGCCCCTGCCTTGCTAAAGAAGCTGAGGGGGAAGGTGATGGAGTGGCCAAGCATGTCTCCAGACCTAAACCCTATTGAGCATCTGTGGGGCATCCTCAAACGGAAGGTGGAGGAGCGCAAGGTCTCAACATCCACCAGCTCCATGATGTCGTCATGGAGGAGTGGAAGAGGATTCCAGTGGCAACCTGTGAAGCTCTGGTGAACTCCATGCCACAGAGGGTGAAGGCAGTGATGGAAAATAATGGTGGCCGCAGAAAATATTGACACTTTGGGCCCAATTTGGACATTTTCACTTAGAGGTGTACTCACTTTTGTTGCCGGTGGTTTAGACATTAATGGCTGTGTGTTGAGTTATTTTGAGGGGACAGTAAATTTACACTGTTATACAAGCTGTACACTGACTACTTTACATTGTATCAAAGTGTCATTTTTTCAGTGTTGTCCCATGAAAAGATATAATTAAATATGTGCAGAAATGTGAGGGGTGAACTCACTTTTGTGAGATACTGTATCTTAGTTTCGGGGTCGCATCTTAACAAACTGTAACTCAAACCCATCAGCCTCATCCACAAACCTTCTGTCTCTCCTGGTAGGCAGGTGTGGCGTCAGGCTCCGTGTTGTTAAGCTCCGCCTCCACGCCATCCAGCCATTGGTTGAGGTCGTCGTGGGCGCTGGCGAATCGCGTGGACAGCTGCAGGGCCTGCTCCAGGGTGCGGAGGGCCTTGCTGCTGCTTGCCGTCATCTCTGCATAGCGAGACTTGATGCCGTCCAGCTTCTCCTGAATCAGGAGGACTTCCTCGCCTGCAGGAGGAAACAAAGGTCAGGGTGTGGACTCAGGCAGGATCCAACATTTTCCTTATAATATCTATTTTTGTGGAGTTTCTTTGCATACTTTGAAGTGACCTTTCTAAACACTACACCAAGTCAGATTCCTTTAAACTTTCACATCCTATTCATGAGCCTTAACTTTATGTTATCTCTTAAATTCATTGTCCCAGCGTGTTCTGTTAAACCTCAAAATACTCCAAATCTGACAGTCCTGCATACCTCTCGTGACTACAATGTTTGTCTTACAGAGTAAATATGAGAGGACATACACCGTGTATTAGTGCGGTAGACTGACATCCAGCTCACTAACAGTGTTAGCGGTCAGCATGGCTAATATCACCAGAATAGAGACACTAAACAGATGTTACTGTTTGCTTTACGACTGGTGTAAAAATGTGTGGTTTGGATTGAAACACTGCTGGAAAGCAGTGTGTTGGTTTACTTTGGAGTGTGTTTCTCTCTCTAGGATTCAAGACTAGCATCACAATACAGGGACAAGAGAATACCTTATTGATTTTAGCTGCTTTTGGTCGTCATTGGTGTGTGTTTCTGAGTTTACATGTTGTTTTAATTCTTCTGTTTTTGTATTTATAAGTGTTAAGGTGAAGGCATTTCAGCATACTTCTTCACAGGGACAATGAAGTGTATCGTCCTGTCTAGTATCATATCTATCTTATTCTATGGTTTAATTAAAATATCAGATTTTACATGCTTTTATCTCATCACGCCTGGACTACTGGAACAGTCTTTTTAGCGGCCTGCCCAAAAAAATCCCTTGATCGTCTCCAAACTGTACAGAACTCAGCAGCCAGGGTTTTAACCAGAACTAAAGAAATACAACCATATCTCTCCGGTTTTAGCTTCCTTGCACTGGCTCCCTGAATGTTTTAGAATTGATTTTAAGATTTTACTGATTACTTTTAATACCCTACAAGCCGACGCGTGCATTGAGATCCACGGGCAGAGGTTTATTGTGCATTCCAAATACAAAAATGAAAACAAAAGGGGACAGGGAGTTTGCAGTGAGGGGTCAGATACTCTGGAACCATCTGCCTGAGGAGATCAGGTCTGCTGAGTCAGTGAGCTCTTTTAAATCTCTTCTTAAAAACTACTTTTATCGTAGAGCCTTTCCTGATTTTAAAAGATTTGTAGTCCTTTAGCGCAGGGGTTCTCAAATGTTTTGGAGCCAGGGACCCCTTACAGGTGAGAAAATTGTCCAAGGACCCCCTCATAATTGTAACACAGATTAAGCACATGCTTACTTCCATTTGCACTCTTAGATGCCCTTGGAACTATTTGTATTGTAAAACGTATCAATGTAAATACTTCAGACCTGTACCATAGTGATAAACAGAAAACACTTCAATTTGAATCATGTAAAAACCACTTGTATACTTTAAAACAGAGGGTCATTTCATTCCTTGTGGACTCAACATGACAGCATTTATACTTTTCAAGTAATTGATCTTAAATGCTTTCAGAAAATTAACAGTAGCAAGACTCACATATCCCTTTGAGCCACTAAATGGTATCATAACAATGGTGTATATGCTGTTTTTAATGACACAGCTCAATTTAACAATTTATTAGAAATGTATTCAAATTATTTCACGGACCTCCATGCTATGGTTCGCGGACCCCCAGGGGTCCCAGGACCCCACTTTGAGAACAACTGCTTTAGAGTTCTTTCAGGGGAATTTTATGTCTTTTAAAATCTGTTTTATTTCTTTATCTTGACTTGTATGATTTTATGAACTGCCTGTTTTATTTTGCTGACCGTGTAAAGCACTTGGTAACTTGGTTTTTGAAAAGTGCTCTACAAATAAAGTTATTATTATTATTATTATTATTATTATTATTATTATCATAAAATGAAGACACTACTTAGAAACATCGCAGCACAAATTTGAAAATAGTCAACAACAAAAAAAATTCAGTGCATTTAACAAGTATTTCCAAGGAGACAGGTTATGAAAAGCTGAGGAAGGTTGTGATTCTGATATTACCTGTGGTCTGTTTGAGTAAAGCTTGTCCGTTCTTGATGGCCTGGTCCACTGTCTTCTTCCTGCTGACGATCTCTTCATTCAGAGACTGAGGGGAAAGAGAAAGCGACCTTAATTCCTACACTTGTTTTTCTCTTTTGGCTACAAGAATAACACAGAGTTAATTTTTTCTTTAATATTTAAAAAAGTACAAGTCACTTTATCACACCAGCATGTTTCTATTTTTTAACTCCTCTTCATACTAGCAATACAAAAGCTTCAAATGCTGATACCAGCTCATAAACTCAGTACAAACTGTAAACTTGTGAATGTCTCAGTGGGAGTAACTGCTTTGGCTTTCAGTGTGTCCATGAAGTCATACCAGAAGGTGTTTGTGCTTCTCGTTCAGCAGCTGAGGCTGGTAGCTCTGGACGGAGACCTGACTCAGCCTCTGAGCCACCTCTGCCAGCCAGTTCAGCACCTCTACCTCCTCCTCCCCAAACAGCTGAGCGTTAGCCAGCGCCTGCTCCAGCAGAGCCGCCCGCCTGCTGCACCAGTCGGCGAGTTCAGAGTGACTCGACGTCACCGCCCCCACCCGCTCGCTTAACCAATCACGATCAGCCCTGCAGCTGAGCGGGGTCAGCGATTGGCTGAGGGACTCTAGGTGGTCAACCTCGGCTTCGCGTGAGGACACTTCCTCTTGGACCGCCTGGGA
Source organism: Notolabrus celidotus (assembly GCF_009762535.1). Taxonomy (NCBI): domain Eukaryota; kingdom Metazoa; phylum Chordata; class Actinopteri; order Labriformes; family Labridae; genus Notolabrus; species Notolabrus celidotus. The sequence goes on along the minus strand of NC_048287.1, from coordinate 27,595,443 downwards.
GATTTGTGTATGTGTGTGTTTGTGTAGGTGTTTGTGGGGAAGGTGGGGTGAGAAAAGAACAGCAAAACAACAAAAAAAGATGAAAACTTAAAGCATGAGCATGCAAGTGACAAATCATAGAACAAACAGGAAATCATAAACATCAATGAATGAATGAAGAGAACTGAAACCAAAACTTCAAACTCAAAAAGATGTGAAGAAATAAACGGACTCATAAATATGTATGCCTGTAATTGATAGCTTTGTGTATCTTCTGTGTTTGTGTGTTCGTTGTAATGAATTATTCTTGATGTTTTCAGTTCAAACAGATGCTGTAAACTCAAAAACTAGCATCATTTTAAAAGATAGAAAGTAGATGTGTAAATCTACTGAACGAATGATGCCGTTTCATTTCAACTATGCAAAGAATGTCAACATCTATGAGCCCTCTCCGGTCGATTAAACCGTGTAAGGCATTGACAACATTTCTGAAATAATACAGATAACACAGATCATTTCCAGGGAATCTGTCTCTCATCAGAAATGGACCTGAGAACTCTGTAACGACGTGGCCAAACGGTACCTTGTGCTTTGTTATCTGCTGGGTGATCTTGGCCGTCTGAGTCCCCATTGGCTCTGCAGAGCTCAGGCGTCTCTCGGTGGCACTCAGCCACTCTCCGAGCGGCTCCAGAGCTTCGTGGAACTGAAGAGCCAAAACCTGCAGCTCCTCCAACTGCCTTTGCCTGAGGGCGGAAGACAAGGATGAGTCGAGTGTGGTGCAAGTGATGAGTAGGAGGAAGAGGAGGAGGAGGAGGAAGAAGAAGAGGAGGTGGAGTAGGCGGAGAGCCTTTATTGGTATCTTATTGCTTTCACTGATTAGTTTTGTAACGTTTCATTCTGTAACTGTGATCTGATTTTATGTCTTACAGCTGTCGCCTTAAAAAACAGAACTAAGGTTTATTAAAGGTTCATGAAACTCATATTCTGTATGTTATGACACTTTACAGTGAGTCTCAAAACAGATTAAGTTAAGTATGATAAGATAACAGTGCAGTGGTGTCATTATTGTCTATCATGGTGGGAGGAGGAGGACATTGCTGTGGTTAAACTATGGTAAAAAAAAAATGTTAAATTTGGAATCAATCTGAATCTCCTACATTTATTTTCTGTGTGTGTTTCTACCAAGTTTTCTTCAAAGAATCATCGCCTTCTTTAGTGAATAGAGGAGACAGCGCAGTTACACACAGACCACAGAAACCAGTAGTAATGCCACTGTTCTTGCTTTAAGTACAGTGGTGCTTGACAGAGACACAGGGACATGAAACAGAAAATAACCACAAAATAACACGCTGTCAAGTAACATCACTCCATACTTCCCCAAACCACATTCACAGTGAGACCCGTCTGAAGCTGTTTGCAGTCTCTGACTTCATGCTTCATATTGCTTTGGTCGCCCTGCTTTGGCGTATCTAAGTATCAGGATAACCATTGGAGACCATTAGCTGGACTTTTGGAGGACACAAAATCTTGCTAAAGCCCTAAATCTTCTTCAGGACACATACCTGGCACCGGCCTTGTCCAGCAGGTCCGTCCATCTCTCAGCCAGACTCTGGAGCTGGGTCTGAATCTTCTCTTTGTCCTGAGTGTCCGCCGTGGCTGCGATCCTCTCTCCCTCGGCACGAATCATCTCCACGGTCGGTCGGCGGTCGTCTAACAACCTCTGGAGCAGCTGGAGGAGAAGAGAAACAGTAATCAGAGCTAATCATTACTAAGATGGTCCTACTTGAAGCGGGGGAGTAATTAGACTCTGTCATGGTCATTTATAACACTGTGTCGTGGGAGAGGAGGTTGTGAGGGAGACAAGGAACACAACTGAATTCTAATAGTCTTAACTTTTTTTTACATTTGATAGATTGAAAAACAAAATGTGGTGACACCTCGATCAGTCTCGGTATGGAGCAGCAGGAATACAAGGAACAAGGCCTTATTTGGGTCTAACACAAGACTGTATTCACATCAATTACTATAAGGGAAGTGTGAAGTTTCATGATGAAGGTTAGGAAGTCAATTTTCAGCTTTGCCTATAGGACTGGCCCTGTGATAGGTTGGCGGCCTGTCCAGAGTGTACCCTGCCTTCCGCCCGTAGCCAGCTGGGATAGGCTCCAGCCCCCCTGTGACCCCTAACAGGATAAGCGGTCAAGATAATGGATGGATGGATGGATGGATGGATGGATGCCTATAGGACTGGGAAGCTTTGTTTCCTTAAAGCAAGACTCTCTACTTAAAGCTTCAGTGAAGAACTTTTGTTTTTTGTTGACTTTGGCGCCCCCTGTGGACAAAGCTCTACCTTTTATATATTTGCTGTTTTTTCCTGTACTTGTGTTTGCCATGTTTTAACAGAAAAAATCTCATCTTGCAATTTTGAACAGTCATCTATGGCATATTGAGAGTCTTTGCCTTGAAAAACATAAAGAAGACTCTTTCTGCAGGATGCACCATAGCATTTAAAGGTATTTGAAAAAGTCATTCTTGTTACATCTGGTCTTTTTTTACTTTCGTAGCTCATAAAGAGGCATCAGATTTAATGGAAGTCTGTCTCCTCACTCCTCACAGCAGCTTTATTTTTTATAAACATTGCTTTGTTTCTGTACATTTCCTGAATATCATCAAAAACGTCATTTCAGCTGATATTTTTGTATGTATTTATGAAGTGTAGTTGTTGATTTCATAGATAGCTACAAACTGTGCTAGGAATCCGACTGTTTGAAGATCAACAAACTACCTCCATGAGCGTACTTCCTTCCTGCGTTGCCTCTTTGTCTGCTTTTGAACAGCTCGGTTCAGCTCCGGGAATGCACTTTTCCTCAGTCTACTCTCTTCCTTATCCAAACGGTGACACTACACTCCGTCACGGATGTAAACACGTGTGATTGATCGCTGGTCGAGACTGCTGCACTCTTGTGTGCACAAACACAGGAAGTGTATGTTGTATAAACAGGGAAAAGTGTGTGTGTGTGTGCAAGTGTGTTTCAGAAAACAATACAAATTCACTCTTCATGTGTGTCTCTGTTTGTTTTCATGCCAGTCTGACTGGCAGACTGTCAACTGGGGCTGTTTGGATGCCAGGCAGACGGATCATTGACTGTGTGTTTGTGTGCGTGTGCTTGTCATTCAAACATCTATTGTTTGTGTTTGAAGGACAGTGAGGACATCTACGTATCAATAATTTCTGCCTCACATGTATACGAATTATCTATAATGAAATGATGTTTAGAGCTAAATAAAAATAATGTAGGAGAAACTGGTATTAGAAATTAAATCATCTTCAATTGACAGACAGAAGCTCGCAGGACACTTCAAAGAAAGAGGAGGAGGCTGTGGGGGCAGAAGCTGAGAGCTCAGACATCTGCGCTCGATGATCACCGCTTCAAATCCCACAAATGGAAAATCTGAGCAAACACTCTGAATGAGAAACGCTTCTCATCAAACTGTGCCCCTGTTGAACTACAGACAGGCACTTCAGCTGCCTCAGCTCAACATCCCTCAGTTCTGTTTGACACTTTTTATTAAGACATAAAGACATTTCTGTTTCCTGTGTTGTTGAACGTGAAAGGAGGTTTTTGATTTAGCACCTTTTGTTCTTGAATCTGGGCCTTGACCACACGGTACTCTGCAGACGGCGGCTTCTGATTGGCCACCAGCTCTTCTGTGTCGTTCAGCCAGCTTAGCAGGGGCTCCAGAGCATCCTGGAATTTCCCACAATGCAACAGGGCCTCCTGGAGCTGGGCGATCCTCTCTGCCACCTGAGGACAGGAGAGACGGTTGTGATTTTGAATATTGTACACATACGATTTTCAAAGTCCCGCAGGCTCTCCTCAGAGTGTCATACCTTCTTGGCAGATAGACAGACACAATGTTTGATGTGTGATTGGTTGGGAGTCATACCCGCTTGTTGAGTGAGTTCCATCTGAGGTTGGTGGTCTCGAGGTCGTGCTCTAGTGCTTGGGTGTCGGTGTGTTTGGCGGCGCTCTGGATCAGACCCTGTCCCACGGCGTTGACGTGCTGCAGCTTGGGTTGAATGCTGTCCACCTGCTCTCTCTCCACAGCCTGGAAGAGGAGGTGAGAAAAGGGTTATGATTAATAGATTTATTCATAAATGAATGAATGAAAGAAAGAGCGCATGTAGGCAGTGAGAAAAGGAAGGCCCGGTTTGAACTGTTTATTTGAAAGCAGAAGTAGTCGAGTCAGTTGTCAAAAATACATCGCACATTCAATCTGCGTGACGACAAATGGAAGCACACTTTACTACATTATGTATATTTAGAGGTGACCGTATGTTCGCAGATGAAAGACAGCCAGAGAGACGTGCTGAGATAAGAAAGGAGTGGGAGACAGGAGAAATGTGGGTGGAGGGAGGAGAAAGAGAGGAGGGGGAGAGGGGGATTACAGGGATTAGCCAGTTAGACGAGTAAGGGGCTGGTTGGAAAAAGGCTGAGTCGACAACACACATACACAGTCCCACACACACACACACACACACACACACACATTTTAGAGTACACTAACACACTTGCATGAGTGCACACAACCTTCCCTTAATCACACACCCAAATTCACACACATTCATAGAAAACACACGCAGAACTTTGCCTGTCTATCCACATTAATCACACACTCAAACACACACACGTCACAGTGGAAGGCTGGAGCCATCTTGTGATGACAATAGAGGCAGCCACCCGACACTAAAGACTACCAGACTTGACTTCCCTGGCCAAAAAAAGAGCGTGCAGCAGCCAATACAGCTCCTCTGTCACAGTAAATCTGTCCCTCTATTACTGTATCCAAACACATACTGTACGTACAGAAGCTGCTCTCAGGGCTCAGTGCTGGATCCCATTGTAGACAATGGGAAAAATGTGAAGGTCCCAAACAACAAAGCATGCTAGACTTCATTTATTTCCAATCCTAAATCAATAACAGTCGTTTAAAACACCAACATGCCGAGTAATCCCAGACTACTGCTTCAAAATGGTTTGATTTATAACAAGTCTTTGTACTACACAGCATTCAAATTCAATATATTTATGTTTTGCAGTAGTGGCTGGAGAAAAAAAATAGTTCATGGCATTACTGAAGGTTTCCAGTAGCAGTGATTTCAGCATTTAAAACATTTCCAACAATAGTTTTAGCCCCCAGGTGACGCAAGAAAGGCCCAAATGTTCCACGCCATGGGATTGTTTGACTTCTGATTGACTTTCTGTTGTTTTTATTCCCACAACTTGACCTTATAAAATTCAGTTCTGGCCTTGTTTGTTGATGTTGTAAATCAAAAATCTGTCAACCATCTGTTTTGGGTCTGGACTGTTGGCTTCACTGATGGAACAGTAAGAAGAAAAACAAACCAAAACCAAAATTTAATGCAGTGAATGTGAGAATGAAAAATACAGCTCAATTCCTGTAAGCCACCAGTCTTTCTCCAACAATTTGCCAAATCCACAAAACAAGCTTCACAGTTTCATGGTATTCAGCAAATCCCCAACCAGTGGGAACACTGTAAACCACCACCACCACCACCACCACTGTAGACCATCGTCTCTGGGAAAAAAAATCCCATCAAATGGGGGTTTCAGGCAGATATTTGGGGGGGGGGCTGCTGTCATGAAAACGACATTCAGAACTGGCCTACCGAGGGAGAATTAAGCTTGGTGGTTTATAACGCTGAGGCTGCCAAACCTCGATGGCCACACAAAGAGACAGACAGACAGACACATACAAACAACCAGACGAGCACGCCCAGACACACACAGCAGATTTTGGTAAATCCAATGCCTGGGGTGAAGAGGCTGGGGTGACGGTACAGAAGGGGGGGATGTAGTTAAAGTGAAGGTTTGGGTTTCAGTGAAATACCACTACAGCCTGGAACACATACGAGAGACGTGGGTGTCCAATACTCAAACAATAACAAACCAGCAGACACTGCTGCTGCACCCAACTCAGCCCCTCCCAACAAAGAGGGGTTTCCTCCATTATAACCATCAAATCTAAAAGATACATTAAAGATGCCGTGCTCCTTTTCTTTCAACCAACCCTTCATATGACAGACTTCTAATGAATTTAAAGCTCCTGTGAGGACTTTTGACTGATTATGAAGCAGACTAAAATCAATACTGATATTTCAAAGTGTACTACAAAAGGAAAACAGACAAACAGGGACAAGTTTACTAATTTCTATAAAGCTATTTTAAATGCCTGTAACTGCTGCAACGGGGGTAGGTGTCAGACAAAGGAATTCACAGTGTGCTCAAGAGGAGCCTCTAATTTATATTTTTCACAGCAGATAAACACAAGAGATAATTTGGCAGTTAAAAGGAAGCAGTAAATAATTTTTGGAGGCAGATAAAAGAGGTATTTCTTTGTCCACAGGGGGCGCCAAAACCAAGGCGAACTGAAAGTTGCTCACAGGAGCTTTAATTCTTTTTAATACTTAAAGGAACTGTGAGGAAATGTCATGTTGTGTTGATTCTGGTGGATAAAATTGGTTGTGTGGTTTCAGGATGAAGACTGCATTTCCCACGAGGTCTGTCGTAAAGATGTGCCAAAGCGTGCATTTATTGTGGAAGTAAATGAAAGGAGTACTGATCTTTTAAAAACTACATTTCTTTGTTCCAGATATTTTTTTTTGCAGGATGCAGAGTGACGACGTAATCTATTGATTTTTGAAACATAACGTGTCACAGCCTTAAGGCTGATTTATACTTCTGTCGAATCAACAGAGTAGCCTACGCTGGGGGGTCTGCGTAACTCCTGTACCTACGCATAGGCCTACGCCCGTAGCTGACGTGCACCTCCTCCAAAATGTAACTATGCGTAGAATTGACGTGGACCGCAAGCCCTGTGATTGGTCCGCTCGGCGGCATTGCGTTTCCCGCATTTATTGCTGCGCTTCACGGACACAACGACGCACAAGTATGTGGTGCTCATGTCTGCGTCAGCCCCTGCTGCGTAGGGGCAACACAGAAGTATAAATCAGCCTTTAGTGTCATGAAGTGAAAAAAAGAAAGAAAGAAAAATACAGACAAGTTCAATATTTTAAATTTGAGGCGCTCCCGTTAATTACTCGTCAGTAAGTATTCAGCTGTATTTAAAAGCTTTAAAAGCATTGGACTGGGTTTAATTGAGTGTTGAGTTAGATGTTAACAGACCTGCAGACGTTCCTTTGAGCCGGTCTCTAGATCTGCTGTGAGCAGTTGAGCTGCAACGTGTTCCTGAAACTCTGCAGTGGGTCATAATCAAAGGGTTTACAGGTTTCTGCTCATCTGGTTTAAATATGGCATCAAACTACAGGCTCGCCGTGCCAGGCCTTTGTGTGCGCGTGTGTTTGTGTGAGTGTGTGTGTGCAAATAAATCCTAATCTTTGACTGTGTTTCTGCAAGGTTGCAATGCACACAGGTTTTAATTCACGTCTGTATGTATGTGTGTGTGTGAAAAGAAAAGACTGAATGTTCTACAGGTATGAATCTCTGCACATGATTAAATATGAATGAGCTGTGTGTGTGTGTGTGTGTGTGTGTGTGTGTGTGTGTGTGTGTGTGTGTGTGTGTGTGTGTGTGTGTGTGTGTGTTTGTGTGTGTGTGTGTGTGTGTGTGTGTGTAAGCGAGTGTTCCTGTCTACTCTGGATGCAGCTGTGTTGTGGTGATGGGCGTCATAGCTGCTTGGAACAGGAAGTCTGTCGAGCAGAACAACAATGACTGCAGCCATGACCTGCTCCACCCTACGCCTTATCCTGGTGTGTGTGTGTGTGTGTGTGTGTGTGTGTGTGTGTGTGTGTGTGTGTGTGTGTGTGTGTGTGTGTGTGTGTGTGTGTGTGTGTTGTGTGTGTGTGTGTATGTGTGTATGGCAGAGATAGAGGGGAACAGAAAAGGAAAAACAGGGAAAGTACACCCATTCATCATCTAAACATACACTGGAGTGTGTATAAAAAAGTGTTATAGGTTTTGTGCTCTTACAGTATATTTCTGTCGTTCTCCTCCTCCTCCTCCTCTGTCGCTCTCTTTGTGTTTTTTCTTTTTGTCTCTATTTCAGCCGCCCTCACTGCTCTTTCTCTCCCTCACCAGCTCGAGTGGTTGACTCCACTAAACCAGAGCTCTGGAAAATGTCCCACATACTTGTCATTCTTCCCTGCCTCAGTCGGCACGCAGCAGCTCACGCTCTTAACTGAGCTAACTGAACTATCACTGCTGTACTTGTCATCCTTCTCCCTCCTACTCCTCCTCTTCCTCTCATCATGTCAGCATTCAGTCTCCTCTCTTCCCTGTTGCACCCCCGACCACAGCTGCCCCCTCCTTTCTCTCATCATCATCATCTTCGTCCCACTCGGTTTTTCTTCCATCTGGACCGCATTGGTGTTCTCACTTCAGCCACAGTTCAGTGTGGACGACAGATGAAAACACCGGGACGACAGTTGATCTGACTGAAGCTGAGAAACCAACGTGACAGGCTGATGACCACTAAATACTGTTTGGACCGATATGTCTCGTCAAATAGGAATCAGTGTGAGCTGCTGAGAGGCTGAGGGAGATGAAAGAATTGACATATTATGTCTCGTGTTTATCAAAGTACTGCAGACATTTAAAGGAAAGCTTCTTTGTGCAGCTTTCAGGAGAACAGATTCAATCTTGCAGTTCAATTTAATTTCCTTTCAGTGGCATCTGAACAACTTGACTTCAATTTTGAAGGTGCCTGTGAGTTATAAAAATGGCTGAAATTAATAAGGATGCCTCTTGATGACTTACAATGGATATCCTCTTAGCTCTTTCACTTTTTGGTTAATCAGGTCAAATCTTTATTTGCGTGAAAGCACATGACTGTGATGCTTCGGCGAATTAAAGTAGACACAGTAGCGCTTAGGGTGATAAATTCATGATCCTTATAATCTCAATATTCTCACTTAGAATTCAGGGAATTAAACAACAACCTACACAAACATTTGATTGTCATTTTTAGGAAAGTGAGAAATAATTATGAGTGTTTTTGGACTGTGCTCTATATTTGGCTTTGTTCCCTCTAAGCGATAAACTCCGGTCTTAAAATATGAAGCCCTTGCAGAAGTGCTAAAAAACACAGATCATCGAGCGTCCGCTTGATACATACACACCCATTAAAAAAAGATGATCTTTGCAGCAGAAATAAACATGTTTACAGCCTGGTACAAAAAACAGCTCATGTCTGAATAGCTAATTTCTCTGTCGACACACTGTTATTAGAACTCGTTATTTTTGAAGATTTAAACTTACAAGTTTTGCCCAAATAAGGGCATGGCTGACTTGATTGACAGCCTGTATCTGTTAGCCAAAAGGTTAAAGGCCCGCCTCTTTACCTCACACTAGCTCGGACCAAGTTAGGTTGTGTTCAGCATTTCCAATATGACACCCGCCTCATTGGCTTCAAAATTGCACTTCAGAAACAGATGGGTGACGCCACGGACACTACGTCAATTTTTTACACAGTCTATGATTCCACCTAAACGACAACCTCTGCTGTTAAAAATGAAGCCAATACAGAAGTGCAAAAACCTGTAGTTCCTGAAGCATCCACTTGAGGCCGGTTCCAAATAACAAGGAGACCCCCTCAAAGCTAATTTGAGCTTCATTTAAATGTGAAAACACCGGCGTACCTTTTCACCACCAGCATGTGTCCTTTATGTTAGTTTGGAGGTTAAACACTGCATCCACTAGAGGGCGCCACTCAGAATTTCTACTAGAGAGAAAGTTTCTGATAACAAACATCGACTGTGGAGGAGTATTGATTATGTATTTCTTAAAGGTGACATATTATGCAAAATTGACTTTTTAATGGTTCTCTATCTGAAATATGTGTCCCTGTCTACAAACCCCCCGAAAATGAAAAAAATCCATTCTGCCCCTGTTCTGATTTCTCCACCTTTCTGTAAATGTGTGCTGAAATGAGCCGTTTCAGTTTTCAGTGTTTTTCATACGTCACAACGACATCCGGTCTGTAACGGAAGTCAGAGCTTGGAGCTTGTTCAGTCCATAGACTGTATAAAATACAACTCAACCCCTCCTCTGTTTTTCATTCCCTGCACACGTGTGTGCTAACAAGGAGCTTAGGAGGGAGGCATGCTAGTTGTAGGCTGTCTTAATAAACAAAAAGGTCGGTTTTACTCCCCACGTCTGCAGATTGAAGATCTAGCGGATACTTTTTATTTTTCATGGAAAAGTGCTAGCGCTAGTTAGCATAGCCACATAGCTACATGTTCGTAGCTGTGTACCAAGACACATGTCGACATACTGACAAATAAAACAACAAGAAACACTAAATCTGTGACCAATCATTCAGAAAGGTCCTGCTGCAGGCACCTCTCCGTCAGGATCAGATTCTGGATCAGATTCAGAGGGTTGAAGTAACGCGGGTCTGTGAGCAGCCGTGTATATTCAGCCAACATGTAAACATTAGATCAACGTGCTGAACAGCCGAGGGGATATCCACTTCCTGAGGGGGCGTGGTCAGAGAGCTCATTCTCATTTAAAGGCACAGACACAGACCACAGCCTGTTCTGAGCAGGGCTGAAAAAGAGGGGTTTACAGGCAGACCAAAATCTGATTTCAAAGTGTTTTTTTGAGCAATAAACTTTAGAGACATGTTTTGGGGACCTCTTAGACCAATATATTTTGATGAAAAAGAGCGTATTATGTCACCTTTAAGAAAGAGGCAAAATTGGAGGCAGTGTTGTAGATGGTGGTGGTGGTGGCTGTGAGGCCAATAAAGCCATCATGACGTTAAGCGAAACATTTTTTTTAAGAGAGTCAGGAAATGTGGTGACTAGAGATAGGGATGACCAGGCTTGCGACCACAGCCTCTGTACATGGGGTGCTCACTTAAATCACCAGACCAACCGGGGCCCGAAAGCATGCAGAAAAATTGACATAATGAATGTAAAGTTTGGGCAGAATAGCACGTGTCACGTAGAAGGTTCCACTGGGGTACAAACGCTGAGGAGAGTAGTAGCTGTGATAGTGTGTCCAAAACAGTGACTCCATTGATTGACTGAAACAGATGAGGGACATGTTGCTCCTACTGTAATAACCTCAGAGCATTACATGTGAAATTGAATAGGATAGGAACACACTGTCTCTCCATTTACTGCAAGTAAAAGGAAAATATGTTTTGTAAAATGGGACCTTGCAGGATGTCGTCCAGCTGAACAGAGTTTTCTAACACTTTATCAAAGCTTTTAAGTTGTTCTGTCAGCTGAGTACTTTCACCTTTGTCTCTGTGTAGATTTGATTTCTCTGTAACTACTTCATCTGTCCACTTTATGAAAAGAGCTAGTCTTAATATGAAAAAGAAATCTGTGCATTATTAAAGTATTGCCTCTAAGCTTTCAGCCAGACAAAAAAAAAAGGCTGGAATAAAACTGGATTAAAAACAGACATGGATGGTTATATTTAAAGTGAAAGGGTCTCATTGTATATGAGCGTTAAAAAGAAAAGCAGGGTGGAAAAAAATGAGCTGCTTGGATATCCTGCACCTTCCTTTAAAACGATTCTCCTGAAAGCAATATGGCAGCCAGCAACGACACGGTTATCTAGCTCCCCCCTCCTCCCCCACACCCCCGCCCTCACCCTCTATTCCAGCCTCTGCCCTCGTCTCACACTCTCTTCCTGTCTTTCAACCCTCATCCTTCCTCGCTCCCCCTTTACTTTTTTTAATGGAATGAGGAATGAGAGGAGGAAGGAAAGGGAAGAAATCTGTTTCAAAACAAACCCTCGATGGGGAATCAAACAAATAATAAAAGCTTTGCGTTGAGCTGCAGACTGTCCAAACTGTGACACAAGAATGAGGAGGGTTAATAGGTTTATAAATCCCATTTGAAACCAGAATCCTTATTTGAGCATCAACAAGCAGATACAAATCTCATGCAAATCTGGCCTCCATTCAAAGCATGTCGGGTCAAACCTTACTATGCTCTCTCTCCTCCTTTCTACTGTCCTACCAGAAAATCTTTTCTTTTTCAGTGACTCATTTATTTTAAAATTCATCTTTTTTTTATTGAACTGTGATATCTCTGTGTTACTAATCAGCTCCCTGAGAGACAGACACATAAAGAGTAAAACATCATGGAGGGGGGTAGATTTATTTTTTCTCCTGTTCATATCTAACAGGAGATCAGATCACTACTAGTTTTAAGATCTTTGTTATTGTGCTGCTATCGCAGTGACACGGGGAGTTCAGCTGCAGCAGGGAGACAAAAAAAACCCGTAACATTATTTCAAAAACGCTTCAAATATTTGATCAGCTTTCACCACTTTAAGTGCACCTACATTCAATCCCAGCGGGAGATCAATGCGCTCCTGCGTTTGCTTTCATGCTTCTCTGTGTTCCCGAACACGTCCTCCTTCTTTTCTCTCCCTGTGTTTCACAGGTTTATCCCGGAGGCGGCTGTTCAGAACCAGAATTATCACATCAATCAAAACACAAATGTACGAGCCGCGGACCTGAAGCCACCTGGTTCTCTCTTTGCCTGTTTGTCTCTCTCTGCTTCCACATCTGTCTCAAGAAGATTCAAGATTCAAAGGTTTTTATTGTCAATTTTCACTGTATATACGAGACATACAGGAAAAACGAGATGCTGTTTCTCTCTTCCAGCTTTTAAATATCTAAAATTTAAATATAAAATATAATAAAATACAGTTTTATAAAAACATCCTATGTACACAGTGCAGGTAGTACAGTGACAGTTTAAAAATGTCTCCTCACTAAGCTCCCTCTTTTTCTGGCCCTTTTCTTCTCACCATTCCAACTTGAAGTTAAAATCAATCGGAAAAAAATTGGGTATGTTATGTGCTGATTTCAGAAAACCTCAGTTACAGCCATTGTTTTTTTTCTGTTACTGTCTCCAGCTAAGTTGTAATGTTCATTTGTTTTGTTTTTTTGTTTTAATTTGTAACTCACACAAAACTGTAAAAATGTAAACCCCGTCAATGTAAAGGACAGAATCAAATTGTTGTCCTGTATCCATCTCTCCCCTCTTTCAGGGGTCCTACACCTGCACCCACCTCTGATGAACTGGCATCTCATGTTTTATTTTGTAAAAACATTAGTTATTATTTTATAGATATTTGTTAAACAATAGTCCTTGTATTGTCTCCATCTGTAGTGATATGTGCCTTTGGTTTTATTTGAGGTTTATAACAGTGCATTTTTCTAAGCACTTGTAGGTTCATTAGTTTGTGATTCACATACACTAAAAATCACCAGAATGCAGGAATTGAAGTGTTTGTAATTCAAAGAAAATTCTGGTGGGGGCCCCCAGACCCGCGCTTAAAAAGTGGCCTAACGCAACCTATATTTCCCGGCCTGAATGATTTTCCCAATCCGGCCCTGATCAGAGATGATCTGTGTCAAATAAAAGACATAAATCTGGCACAATAAGTCTTCTTCTAGTAGGTTATGAAACTCCTGAAGTTAAATATGAGGTTTGACAATAAAAAATGCAACAAAGTCCAAATCAGTTGGAATCAAGCACAATCCCAGTTCAGAGCTCATCCGTGTGGATATGAAGTCTTAAAAATAAAATGAAATTCATTTTTAATACGCAGTGTGTGTTGAGACTTTTGCATATATAAATTAAAGTAGTTCTGAGGACCCTTTAGAGGTTGTATCTGCAGACAGCTACAACAAACAAAAAGTGGTGAGGGTTATGAAAGAAAGATGCCATTTCAGGATTGCACGCCTCTATATCTATGTTTAAGCTGCCGCCCATCGGTCAGTCTGTCTGTACTGTGCGTTCTCTTATCCCAGTTTATCAAACGGCACGAAAAGCTGGTCCATCTGTCTGTCTGTGTTTGTGGGGCATGCATACATACTCTGAGCCTTAAAATTAGCTCCATATTAATCCAGTGGACCTTCTGCTTGTTCCTGCCTGCCAACGTAGCTCTCTTATCACAGTACTAAAGCCCCATGCAGCGCTTCAAAGGTGCTCCCTCATGCAAACAATAGCTTCCGCAACCCAACCTCCCCGCCGACTGTCATCACTCTTTTTGTGTCTGCTTCTTTGTCTTTCTAAATTCAGTCTCTACCTGCATATCCAATGTCGGTGCATCAAGTATTCTCAATCAGTTTCTGTCTGAGACGAAACCTCCAAATTGTTTGTCTAGAGTATGTTTTGGTTTTATACTACAGCAGCTACTGAACTGGGATGGGGGATACAAAGACAACTAGACCGGTCGGTGTACAACAAGCACAGCAACAAAAAAGGCAACAGAGTTCAGCCCACAGCTCCAGTGTTAGCCCTGGCACATTCTTATCTCATATCAGGGTTTATTTTCCCCCGAACAACTTCACACACTGTTTGTGTAGCTATGTTGGCAGGGGAAGCTCTCCTCACAGAGAGCCACGGTATTTACCTCTCACCTCCTTATCTCAACACCAACAAACCCCCCCCAAGCATGGAGGAGAAGAGGTGGGGAGAGGGGGGAGGAGAATTAGAGTCAGTTGAGGAGAGGGAGCACGGCTGAAGAACGGGGATTTCGTAGCATAACAAAAGTGCATGTGTCACCTTTCAAATATGTGAACAAAAACTGGACTCAAGTTTCCAAATAGTCATCCATCATTCATTATGAAACAATAAAGAACCCGGTGTTATCAGGGTAGCTTGGTATTTCTGATTAGGGATTTGTATTTGATTATTTCTATAGAAGGTGCACGGAAGTAAAGTTAACTTTTCTGTGAGCTACAAGAATTCAAAGATTCTTCTTTATGAAAAGTGGGAATGAAAAATCAAACAGCATGCACTAAATAATTCTGCAAAATCCAATCTCAAAGTGTCTGCAGCAAGCGGAAACCTACAGGGTTGAAAAATGAGGTTACGTGGAAGTGCAAAAGGATGCAGTTTCTCAAGTGTCCACTTGAGGCGGACTCCAAAAGCCAAGAAACCCCCATTAGGACCTATGTATAAATTCCTTCTTTACTGCAAAGTTAAACATGTCTGAGGCTGGTCCAAAAAACAGTTTGGGGAATGTAGCTCATTCATTTATTCTTTTACACTTAACAGAGGAAGACTTTTTAAAACAACCCATCTGTTTATATTGTATCAGGGGTAATAATTATATATACATTTGCATAATTAGGGACATGATTGAGTTGAAGCCTGAAGCCTGCCTCAGCTCCACCTCTTTTCCTGTGTCTTGGTTGATCAAAAGTTAGGTTTCGTCAGTGTTTCCAATATGGTTCAAAACGTTTCTTCAGAAACCAAGAGGTGCTCTCTCCGGACCATCCTCACCATTGTGCTCTGATGATGCCCCACTATCTGGGTCTGTTTCAGTCTGTGCAGGTCTCCCTTGTTCATATTCCGTCTGAGTAAGGTTGATCAAAAGTTAGGTTTCGTCAGTGTTTCCAATATGGTTCAAAACGTCTCTTCAGAAACCAAGAGGTGACATCATGGAAACAACGTCTGGTTTTAAACAACTTATGATCTGAAGCCTAACATTTATGATGCATACAAAACATGGGAAGCCATTTTTGCTGTTTGAAAAAAGGCTTCTACATTACTGATTCTCTTTTTGCCGTAAACAACCCTGATGTTGTTGCAGATCATCTGCACAACAGCACTCTGTACAGCTGTAATCCTCCTCTGTTAGATATGAGTCTGAAGGGACTCGGCATCTGATTACATTAAACTGAAGCCAGAGAGGCCATGACTGCAGACAGAGCAAACAGAGTCAGACTGATGAAGCATAGACACTAAAATCAGTTATGCACACAAGCACAAACACACACACACACGGTCTCACAAACGAACATGAAGTCACGTAGGTTAGGGTAAATGAGTTGTGACTGACCGGCAGGAGTAAGCACCTGGTGCCTGATTGGAACTGTAATATAATAAGAGGAACAGTTTGCATCATCAGCGTGGGATCCGGCTGTGTTCATTACGTGCAATGAGAAGAAATAATTAAGTTTCTCTTCCTGAAGCAAGTCCTCCAAAAACAGTTTGAAGTGGAGTCCGTGTGATTGTGGTTATTATTTCATGCTAACAATGGTTGCTGACAAGATAGCCATTCATCAGCATTTCATTAGACCATGACTCAAGCCATTGGATCACACTCTTTAAGTTTCATATGCAAGGAAAAATGATGATAAATGGTTACAACTATGAAAAGTAGATAAACTTTGATTCTACACACAACAAAAACAGGGTTCAGATCAGGAAAAATCTGGGCCAGACACTGAGTCATAGCAGAGCTCCTGGAAAGCACGACAGCTTGTCAAACACACTGCCACATTGAGAGACACTCTGCACATACTCACACCTTAACATGCAGCCCACACAGTCAAACGCAGAGGTAGATAGCAGAGGAGTGACATTACACAAACAAAACAAGCTGAGTGCTGAATGCAGATGAATGCAGAGAGACTAGTCAGACACACGGTCCCACTGACAGCCCTCTTGAGTTAGCTCCAGGCTAACCTAATCTTACAACATGTATAGAATATCCATTTCAGACCCATGGGCGTATACAGCAGTCACACTGTGTATGCTGTGACACTGATTACATTCTCTGAATCCAAATTACAGTGAAAGTCACCCAGAAGTCTTGCTGCATACACAAACACACAGCCTCCTCAAACATCGACCTTTTGAAATGATATAAACAAGATGGGAAAGTTTGGCCCGAATCCCTTTATATACATACACAGCTGGGAAACACCCAGCACCCATGACTTTGTATGGAAACATAGCATTCTGTCTTCTATATACAGACGGTGTAAACACAACAATAGCAAGCCCTTAAGATAAATGTTGTTAACTCTGTACTTGAGAGATTAGCATCATAAGTAGGCCACAGGCACACATTGCTCTTTTAGCTTCACACAAATAAACATGTGATCTGTCTCGAATATGTGCATGCACTGTAGATTAGCCCTGACCCCCCACCCAGACACACACCATATGCACACACAATAGCACACGCCGAGTGTGAGCGTACTGGAGGGTAGTTTCCCATAAGTAGCAAACCCCCCTCTGAGCATCATATTGCAATCATTTAAAGCCCTACTACTCAAACACAACTAGCTAATTATGGGGTCTGCATAACTTCAACCCCCACACATGTATTTTCCATGCTATGTCTACATCAGTTCTACTCAACGCCCAGCTACCTGACCCAATTCTTTTTCCATGCTATGCCTCTGTTTGTCCACATCACATGCATTCATTGCAGAAAACAGATTTTTACTCACCTACCAACACCCTATTATCAGAAAACAAGCCAGGCTCACTATTTGCAAACTCTGCATTTAAATATTAAATCTGTCCTGAACCACTCTGGATTACTGCTCCAACAAAGCATCATATTTACATATAAAAGTAGTAAGTAAACCACCTCCCAGCTGCAAGCTCTTTCATTTATGCCTTTTCCCATGTCACCTTATGACTCATTCACCCAATTGTCCTATCACACCCCAACAACCACACAATGTTCCAGACCTCATCAACACGGCACCAACATAAAGTTCTGTGTAGCTCTCTGTGGAAATCAACCGTCTTAATCATCAGAAACTTAAATGAGAGCATACCTTTGCCTCTCTGTCAGCATCAGGAGTGGATAGTAAAGTTGGTGTTTCTGTCTCCTCTTTAGAGCTCTGTCCAGGTTCTAACAGGGGCTCAGTATGACAGATTGTGGTCACAGTCTTGGGCCCCTCTTCCTGGAGCCTACAGGCCTGAGCCTGGCTTGTCTCCGTCTGTGTAAAAAGACTCTGTAGCAGGCCTGGCTCAAGTTGGTCCCAGACTTGGTCTGTGGACATCAGTGGAGGGAAGTCTAAAGCTGAGCCGTCAGACTCCCAGTCGCTATCCCCGGTCACAGAGCCGAGGACGAACTCTACCCCTTCCATTCCAGACTGGGTCCCTTCAGAGTACGAATCCAGGTCCAGCTCCTGAGTATCCTCACAGGCTGAGCTGATATCCGAGGGCCTGGGTTGGGGCCGTTCAGGTGCTGCCATGTAAACAAAGCTGTCAGGGGACAGGAAAGCTCCCTCATCCTCTGGGTCTTGGCAGGAGGAAGGTTTGAGGACAGGACTTGGGGGAATGGAGTCTCCAAGAGGAGATGGGGGACAGTCATTTGGGTACTGGGGTGGCGCAGACACAGCCAAGTAAACAAAGCTGTCTGATATCACAAAGGCCTCTGAGTCTTTAGTGTCTATCCCAGCACAACAAGAATCTAACTGGGAAGGTGACTGAGGTAAAGAGGGTGAGGGTGCTGAGTCTGAGTGTTGTGGGGGAAGTAAAGGAGAAGAGTCTGATTTTGGGGTGCTAGCTGTCACTTGTGATGTAGTTTCCAGATCTGAGTCTTGTTCAAACATGTCCACGGCTTCATCCATGGGGACAACACAGGTCTCTGGCACTAAGCATGGCCCTTCAGTGTCACATGTTACTTCCACAGCAGGCTCGCTCATCTCCGAGGGGACTGGATTTTCTTGACAGGAAGTTTCATCGTCAACATCCTGCGTACAATCATTGTCAATTTCTTTTTCAACTGTGTGCAGAGCCTCGAGGGAGCGATCCATGAGAACTCCCTCGCTGCTGTCCAAACTTGGCTCAGATTGGTCATACACATCCCACTCTGTTCCTAACTCCTCTTCCTCTTTCAGTTCTCCATCATCCTGCTCCATCTCCTCCTCCGCTTTCTCAACATCCTCAGCGTAAGGGTTCAGAAGGATACAAGATGGAGAGGATGCTCTCTCCGGACCATCCTCACCATTGTGCTCTGATGATGCCCCACTATCTGGGTCTGTTTCAGTCTGTGTAGGTCTCCCTTGTTCATATTCTGTCTGGGTTATGTCACTAATGTGGGTTCTGTCTGGTTGGGACATGTGGACCCCACTGGAGTCTGATTCAAGTTGTTGACCAAGAGCAGAGTCTGTTGGATAACTCATCTCTTCTTCCTCTACCCCCACTTTATTCTCATTATAGTCAACGTCATACTCTTCATCAATGACACCATGTTCCTTTTCACAGTCTTGTGCCCGCACCAAGTCAAAGTTCATTATCTGCTCCATGGGCTCAGACTGATTTGAATTTGAGTCTTTTATACTACTGTCTAAGTCTAGAGCAGCACTATCAAGCTCTACGGGATTTATTGCATCTACAGGAAGAGTTGCCTCAAAATCTACCCAGACATTCTTAGCTTCTTCCTCTCTTTCCTCTTCCTCTTCCTCTAAACAAGGAAGGTTATACGGATCAAAAGGCTCAGGGTCTACACTCATCTCCACTCCTTCAACTCCTTCATCCTCTAGACATTGCCTCTCCAGTTCTAGGAAGAGGTCGTCCGACTCCGCCCCCGAGCTTGGGCAGGGTGAGGCACTGGCAGCCCCAGGACCTCCAAACCCTGAGGGGGGAGTCAAAACAGGCCATTGTCCAGAAGAGCCAGTTACGTCCCATCCCTCTGATTCCAGTGTTTCTCTGCCCCAAGACTGGTCAATTATCTCCCTGTTCTCTAATTTAAGAACAGCCTCCCACTCTCTTTCCTCTCTCAGAGCTCTCTCTTCTTCTACTTTGTCCCTTTCATTTTTCCACGCCTCCTCTTCCTCAATCAGCTTCCTGCACTCCTCCTGCTCCGCTTCATCAAGCTCCTGAAGTATCTTGAGCTCGTCCTCCTCAAATTTGAGCTCAGAGGCTGTGCGCTCTCTGAGATCACTGCCCTGATCATCCCAACCAAGGAGCCCTTCTTCACCTCCTTCCTGACTGATACAGGGGGAGAGAGGAAGACCCCCATATACTAGCCCCTCCTCCTCTTTTAGGAATGGAGATGGGGGGTCTAGTAGATAAAGTGACTCTTCATCGGTGTTGCAGTCCTCACCCAAAAGAGGAGGCAGAGGCGGGAGTACAGGGAAGTTGTGTCTCAGGCCTACTGGGGTCTTCTTCCCCGTCGTTATACTGCGGGGCCAGGTGCGGGCCTTAGTAGGAGGGCAGAAGACCGGCTTTGGTGGGAGGAGAGGAGCACTGTCCCCCTGGTCCTGGTCCAGAAGAGGAGAATCCCTCTCTGAATCTGACGTCTTAACTAACTCAACAGGCTCCTCTGGGATTCGCCTTATTCTCCCCTTTGAAGGGCTAGAAGTCTGTCTGTGCCCCTCCCTTCTCCTCTCTACCTGTCTTGAGACACCGGGGCTGTGCTGTGGTGTATTTCCAGAAACCTGGGGAGCCTGAGCATGAACAAAGGCTGGTAGCTTTTCTTTGGAAGGCGACGGCACTGCATGAGCATGTTTGTGTTGCTTCTGCAGCAAAGGATGAACCTGCTTCTGCCTGCTGAGAGGATGCTGCAGGAGAGGAGGCACCGGGCTGACTGTGGGTGTCATAGACGGCGAGGAGTTGACTGGAGGAGTGCGAGGAGCAGATGATAGAGGGGAGGGCGTGTAAGGAGGTAAGGAAGGAGTGGATGAGGTAGGGGTTGTTGGGGGGAAGTGAGAAGGAATGGCCTGGAGAGGAGAGAGAGGAATACCTGCCCCAGACGAACGCTTGTCTACACCTTCAGAGGATGAAGACTCAAATCTCTCTGCAAACTCTGGATAACTTGGCGGCATAAAGGCTTTCCAAGAGCGACGGTTTGGGTTGTCCCTCTTATCACCACCTTGATGCCGCCTCTTTGCCACTGCAGCTACCACACCAGAGCCAGATGAGGATGGGGCAATAGGCAACCCTGGACTTAGAATGGCAACTGGTGGTGACATTATCTGAGCATCACCGGTTAGCTTTAAGGCATCAAAGATCACTCTCTCGTCTAGTTTCCTCACCCCACCACTACTTTCTGCATTCCTGGGGACAAAAACTCCCCCTAATTCAGCTCCAATGGTGCCATTGCTGGAAAGTGTACTCCCCTCTCCTCTCACCTCCCCACCAGAGCCTAGAGTACTCCTGGAAGGCTGACACAGTTTGGTCCCCTGGTCTATTTGTTCATTGATGCGCATGGTGTCATATATGGATCGCTGGGGGACGTAGCAATCCTCTATGTATGCCTCTTCTTCATCACCTTTTCCAAGGCAGCGAGGATTCTGCCTGAGGCAGTCTGGACGGCTCAGCGGCTTCCCCATTCTGTCTTTTTCACTTCTTTCGGGATGCCACAGAAACCCTACCGCTTAAGGTGCAGGTGTGACATGGCACTGAGGGAGATTCAACAAAACGGTGCAACAAAAAACGAATTCCTTTACCTCAATTGTCAAGAGTCCAATAATCCACAGAGTCACATTTTTGGCTGCATTTAAGAAATCCTTCAAGTTTCACATTCTCAAAATGTTCAATTATTAACATCCACAGTATCAGTCCACTGGTGTATGATGAGTTCTTTCCTATGTCACTGCAACAGCCGTGCATTTCCTTGGTCTTTCTGAGATGCTGTGTGGCATCAGCGAGGGAGTGAGAGAGTCAGCCCTCCCCCTCAGCACCATATTAATCACCAGCTCAGTTTATTTAAAAGACTGTTAGGAATGAGGGAGAGGTGGAGAGATGAACAGAGGGAGGAAGGGAACGAAACAGTCATCATTTCCCTCTTTGAGAAGTACAAAGTCCAAGGTGAGGCGAGGACCGTGCAGATAACACCTCTTTGTGTTGCTGTCAGTTACACAAAGTACAGCGCTCTCCTCCATATTCATGTGCAGCCACTCATTCCTTGACCCTCTTTTTTACTCTCACAAAGCTCCTGCCTCCTTCCTCTCTGGTCTCCTCTTGTCTGTGGCACAACAGGAAAAGGCAGAGGGGGCTTGGACAACTTTAATAGTCTCACTGAGAGGCAGGCAGGGAAGTGTAAAAGTCTCCTTTTAAGGTGAGAAAACCCACTCTGTTATATAAAAAGAAAGGCTGCGTGGGGTGCAATGATAGGAAAGTAAAATACTCCACAGAGAGGATCCTCTTTTATCTTCTACTGTTGGGAAATGATACTTGCAGAAAAATGAATGAAAGTATGGTATCCAGTATATAAGAGACAGAAAACATAGGCAATGTTTTCCTTTGAAGGTTCTTGAGGCAAGAAAACTTGAGAAAAATGATAAAAAATATAAATCCCTTTACCAAGTCACTGCCACTTTGAGGTCCAGTGAGTGTTGAAGCAGTCCACAGCTTTTAATTTTCTTCTTCTGTCCTCAGCTTCCATCACAAAGAATCAAGGCTTTGTGCTTTCAGAACAAACCCTAATTTTGTCTGAGACATCTCATCACCATCATAACACTCATCACCATTGAATGAAAATCAGCCCCATTATCCATACAACAGTCTATCATTTGAAGAAAATCCTCTGCTAAATCCAGAACAAAGAGAGAAGCGGTCCGCTTTTGCGTGAAGAAATCCCTGTCAATGTTTCAATTCTTTCTTTTATCTTGCTTTCTTTCTCTCTCATCCTCAAATCCTCCACAGCTCCAGGGGAGAGGTGATACAGTAGATCGAAAGCATGCAGGCGTTTGAAGGGGGTGAGGCTGGAGTGAACGAGGGCATCTGGGGGTAGGTAGAAAAGGGGGGCTTGGGGGGCTGTATCCTGGACCAGCCAGGCAAGCAGGAAGGCGAGCAGGGCAGAGCAGTGAGTCGTGGGACTGTATCCAGAGGGCAAAGACCCAGACAGCCCTCCCAGCTTCAGCTCAAGCTTTGCTTTGCAGGCAGCGTCTTCCCCCTCTCTACCAGCAGACAATCCCAGGACACGCTCTCTTCCCTTTCTGCTCTTTTCTTTGCTGTCTTCTTTCTCCTGCTCCCGAGTCCGCACTGAGAATGAAACAAAGTGCCACGCAATCCCAGTTCCTCTTCTCTCTCTTTTTCTTTCTTTCTCTCCGAGAGACGTGTGGGCTCCCAAGCTTTGCTCTCTTTCTTTCTTTCTTTCTTTCACTCCCGGTCTCTGTTCTCAGGCCACTACACAGCTGAAATGGTTTGCAGCTGCTAAAAAAATCTCCCTTTTCCTCTCACTCTCGCTCGCGCACTGCTCCCCCCCCTCCTCTCACTCACTCACTCACATGTCCCTTTTCCCTCTCTCTCTCCCTCTCGCTTGCTCTCTCCCTCCCTGCTCTCTCGCTGTTTGTGTTTGAATTCAGCTCCGTTTGTTCTGTTTCCTGCACTGGTATTAAAACACAGGAAGTGCTCCAATCATGCTGGTTTCCTCTCGTACAGAAAAAAAAAAGGGAAAAAATACGAGACAGAGGCAGAGAGAGAAAGAGAGAGAGAGAGAGGCGTAAAGGCATTAAGTAGCGACAGAGAAGGAGGTAGAGTGCGAGGAGGGGGCGTGGAGCCAGAGAGAAAGAGTTGTGCAGAGGAGGATTTTTGCTCATTACTAAAAAAAAAATATATCAGCTGAAAACTGGAATGCAGCTGATTATCCCACGCTGAGCAGCGAGCAATTCCACTATTAAAACCATTTCCAAAAAACATACAGGAGGGGATATAAAAAGAAGAATGAATTGAAAGGCTGTACTACACTGTCATGAAATCCAACATGAGGGTGATGTGCAGGAAGCGTGCGATGCAGAACTGTAGCAGAATAAGAGGGAAGGTGGCTCATGATGGGAGACGCCGGCTACATTCATTGCAGCTTTGTAATCCACTCTTAATGCTCCAGGGAGGGGGACCGCCTCCCCCTCCCTGGAGCACAAAAAACACTGTTCTCAGAGTGAAATGATACAGAGTCAAAGAAAAAGAAAGAAAGCAGAAAGAAGGGAGGAGTAGAGGTAGGGAGGAGGGGGTGTGACTGTTATCCGACAAGAGGGAGGCTTATCAGTCTGTAATGAGCTGCCTCTTTTCCCCCCACAGCAATTGTTCAGGCTGTAGTTAGAGAAGGAAGTGAGTCCAGTGTGTTTATATTCACTCCTTTGTTAAAGTTTCTGCAGGGTCAGTCGTGCTGAAGGAAGAATCGGTTGAAGCCGGTGTCAAAAACAAATGTGGAGAAGATACAGACACACACAAAAGTCTGTGATATTCACAGACTCCACTTGTGCATTCCCGTCTGCGCCCTCACTGAAACCCAATCCGGCTGGGTAATGTGTGTGTGTGTGTGTGTGTGTGTGTGTGTGTGTGTGTGTGTGTGTGTGTGTGTGTGTCAGAGGCAGAGGGGCCAAGAGGAAAAGGGGCTGTGCACAAAATAAGGGGAGGAAGGGGGGGTGCTGTCTGTTTCTTCAGGATGCCACACAAAACCTTAGAGCAGCCACACAAGCCGTCAGAAAGGGGGGATACCAGCAAATATGGCAACCTGCAGCTCCAGACCAGACGCAGGCAGCTTGCAGCCACTTTGTTTTTCTCTCGTTATCCAAAGTTATAGACTTCTCAGAGCCAGTTGTGGTGTTCCTCCTCCTTTTTCTCCTTCTTCCTTCTTTCTTCAACAAGTCTGTTTGTTTAAAGCAGTCTGGCAGAGCAGCTGATCATTCCTCCTCTCTCGTTTGCCTTGAAACACATTTTGAATACTTGCGAGCGGCGCTCTCTCTTTCTCAACTGTTGCACAGAGCAGCTCGTGGCCTGCATGTCAAATATGCTAAATACTCCACTCTTTCTTTTTAACTCCCTCCCCCTTGCAAACACCCACACCCCCCTCTCTGTCAGTTGCGCTGCAGCTGTCATTGCCGCGTCCAAGGCAAACGTCTTCATAGAAACAAAAGGGGTTTGTCGCTGGTTTGCTACACACACCCACACACATGCAGAGCTCGCTAGCTCTTGCGCGACCCACTGCTAACCGACAATCCCCCTCTACGGAGACCACAACAAGATTTAAATCCAAGCGTTCACAGATGTGGGACAGCTACCAGGAGAACAGGCAGCAGGGAAAAAAGACTCCAAACCAAGAAGAAATTAAAGAGTAAAGGAGGCATAAAGGACAAAGAGTGGCCCATAAACTGATTAAGATTATTTAATTTGCTCATTCAAATGACCCCCTCTTCATCCACCTCATTGAGTGTTGACATAAGCAGAGTCTGTCTCCACCCATGACCCCCCATGATCTGTTTAGGATTTAACTTGATTAGCCTCAGCGGAGTCGCCCATTTTCCAACCTTGCCTGTAATTTTCATTCATTCCTGAGTCGTCACGGCTGGTTAAAGAGTCACAGAACAGACAGAAAGAAGAGGAGGAGGAGGAGGAGGAGGAAGGCTGTTAAGAGAGGAGTGAGGGGACAAGAGGATTAGGTGGTTTCCCCTGGGGGTCATTCTGTGGTAAAAAAAACTTTACCTCACTTCGGATCACAGCGTCCTCTAAATGGCCTGTTATTCACATGTAATGGTGTTTTGGTAAAATTGAAGGCTCACACAGGCTTTCTCTGTGTCTGGAGGTTTGAAAGCACTTAGTGCCGCTAAGTGACATAAACACAAACACAGGTGGAGGGCATGGAGTGTGTATTATTGACTTTTCTGGGTCGTTTATTTGCTCATGGGGAAACACCTGTCGACAGGAAGATTTACTTCTCTCCGTCTTGGTCCTTTCTTTTCTACCTCCCTCCCAAGCTGAAGGAAATCTGTAATCTATATTAACAAAAACGCTGTCGTTTAATGTCATTTTCTTCCTCTGCGTCTTGTTTTTCAATCTGCATCGTCCCCTCTCTGTGGTAACCTGGCAGCTGGAGAAATGGAGCTGCCATTTCGCTTTCTCTCGGTGCTTTTACTCTCCTAACCCGCCCTCCTCCTCTGCAACTCTCAGGGGTAGTTTTATATTAACTAGCTGAACATTTCACCTGTGTGTGTGTGTGTGTGTGCGCGCATGCGTGTGTGTGCGTGTGTGTGGGAGGGTGGGTGAAAGCATTTATTGTTCTCCACCTTTCTAAAGCAGACACAAAGAGACCTGGACACACATACACACACACACACACACACACACACACATACACACCCAAAGTCAGACAAAGACAATGATACACGCACGCACACACACACATATCTAAGCAAATAAGGCATGCACCTCTTCCATCGTGCTCAATAAATTCAATAAACTGTCCTGTCAATCATCTACACACAAATCTGCTGGTCATAATGGTAGTCTCAGACTTTGCAGATTTCATGCCTGATTTGGTGAGTGTGTGTGTGTGTGTGTGCGGGAGAATGGAGGTGGGTAACCAACTGTGTGCATAACAGTTTAACAGTGAGTGAGTCTGCACACGTTCTTTAAAACTTTCACTCTGCTTTCACTGTGTATGTGTGTGTGTGTGTGTGTGTGTGTGTGTGTGTGGGGGGGGGGGGGGGGGGGGGGGGGGCAGTGAGTTTCATTCAGCTGGCAGAAGGCAGTCTATGTCACGCATGGATTTGAACGTCCGTGTGCGATTCATGCAGAGCGAACTTTTCACGTTGTCAACACTTCGGAGGACTTTCTCCGCCATGCTTCACACAATTTGGTTTCAATGCGGCAAAAATAAACTTTCTCATCCTCTCTTCCTTCTTCCCCTGACCTCTCTTTTCTCTCTCTCCCACACAAACAACACCTGTGAGGCTGCCCGCTGAGAGGTCATCTCTCTCTTTTTATTTTTCTACTCCTCTCTTTTTTTTTTTTTTCCTTCAGCCTCCTCCATCTCCCACACATCCAAACACCCACCTGGTTCTACTTCTTGGTGAGATCTTTCAACACATTTACACAACAAAGCAGCAGCCGAAGTCTCAGTCAATATTTCTGAAGTTAGATGTAATAATTATTCTTTTTCTTTATGCTTCATAGTATGTTTCTGCAGGTGGATCAACCCATAATAACATCAAAAAACATCTAAATGTACTATATACTTAACATCCAATTTTTATTACTCCCAGAGACGTGTGGAGAAAATATTAGTTATCAGTATTTGTTAGAAAAATATAAATATATTGTTTTTTTTAAATGGAAACTACTGTACTTGTTAAAATCATTCACTCGAAGAAAAAACAATAAAATGTCAGGATTTTTTTCATTTCAATTTATTTATTGTATTTCATATTATTTATTTTATTATTATAATTTTATTCATTTGTTTTTATTTCATTCTATTGTAATGTTTTGATATTAAGTTGTATCCCCCTTACCATGGGTGGGGTTGGTGGGGGATTCTATTAATCAGTATATGTCATCACTGTGAATTATTACTGTTGTATTGAAAAATTCATAAATAAACTTTGTTTAAAAAAAACAATAATTCTGACATAAAAAAAGTGGCAGGTATTTTTTTCATGAAACAAAGTGACCAAGAACGACAGACGATTGAGTCCACATTAAAGCTCCTGTGAGGAGTTTTTCAGTGGTTATGAAACAGACTGAATTCAACAGTGATGCCTCTTCATAGCCTACAAAAGCAAACTAGACCATCAGACCATTAGTTAAGAAGAGACCAAAAACTGATGCGGTGAGCAGATCTGTTATGTATAGAACCATCACACTGTGGAATAATTTAGCAGTCACACCTTAATAATAACTCTAATATTAATGAATTTTAATGAATTTTAGTGAACATCCTGTTTTGTTTTTTGATTTATTTTATTGCATGTTTGAAGCATTTTCATTTTTTCTATTTTCTGTTTGTAGCATCTTCAGTTGTATTTCATGTTTGTAGCATGTTTCTGTTTTTGTATTTCATGTCTGTAGGATTTTTCTGTTTTTTGTATTTTATTTCTATATTGCATTCACAGTTTTTCTTTGTAATGTTTGTAGAATTTTTAGTTTTGTATGTTATGTTTGTTTATATTAGACCCCAGGAAGAGTAGCTGCTGCGTTAGTGGCAGCTAATGGGGATCTGAATAAAGAATAGAATCAGGACAGGTTTTAATTATTTCTGTTTCATAGTTTTTAAGCCTGAAACTGCTGCGAGGGGGTAGGTGTCAGATGAGGTGATTTTTTTTTTACATTTTCTGCAGCAAATATCCCTAATGAGTGAAATATTTGACTGTAAGTTGAAAGCAGGAGGATATTTTGTATCAAAAAGCATAATTAACACATGTACAGGACAAGATCAGCAATGAGAGAGGTTTCACTTTGTCCACAGGGGGCGCTAAAGTCGACACAGACAGAAAGTTCCTCACAGGAGCTTTAAGGACAACATAAAGATCAAATTAGAGACATGACTGAGAATGAAGTCGTAACATTATGAGAATAAAGTCCAAAGAGAAAAAGTCAGAAATTCAGGAGAAATAATTCATAAAATTATGAGATTTTTTTTTTTACATTTACATAATAAAGTAATAAAATAACAATATTTAAGTTGTAATCTTATAAGAATTAGATTTCAGTTTTCCTCTCTCTGGACGGAGGTTTGTAGTCCCTCAGTGGAGAACAAAGAGGTTCAAAAATAGCTTTGTTCCTGCTGCTATCACTGATGTAACGGTATTTGCACATTCTGCAGAGGCATTGTTTATTAGCACTATTTACTTGCTTCATCTTGGTTATTAATTTATTTACCAGAGTTATATTTATTCATGAAGCCAGCAGACTTTTGTTTTATAATCGTTTGAAATCCTTTACTCTGACTGTTTTGTGTTGAGCAGCCATCTGCCTTCACTAAAATCAGGACCGTGGATCATCTTGTGATGTTAAACTCAACAGCTGTGGACTAACAGCGGTTGCAGAAGTTGCAAGATATTCCAAAAATACTCATTTAATGAAATCCCATTCATTTCTTTGTCATGTTTTTGATCATATTTGTCCAGCATCCAAGAGAACAGTGGATTTTACTGACCTGAGTGAAGGAAGGAGAGAAAAGAAGGAGAGTGAGAAGGCCTGGCCGAGCCATGACATGCCTTTCTAATTCACAGCAGCTGAAACAATACAGACCTGAGAGTGGAAAGGCTAAGATGTTACACACACACACACACACACACCCACACACACCCACACACACCCACGCTCCCAGACATGTTTAGATCATACAATCCCGAATCAGAACAATGACTGTGTGTGCAGCTAAAGGAAAGTTCAGCCAATGGAATCAAGTTATATGATTACAGAAATGATGTTAGCGTGATCCAGTCAGCGTCTTGGAGAGCCGAAGTGACAGAGAGAAATAAGAGTCATGCACTCAGACAGACACACATCAGGGCGCACAGACAGACATGATTAAGCCAAGTGAAAGAGAGAACAGGAAGACAAAATGTCAAGCAAAAATATGACTTGGATTAGCCGTGGAGTCATGAGAGGGTTACCGGGTTCTGACACACTGAACTCTCCTGACTGCACGCCACCTTTGGTTTGGATGAGACGAGCCAACACGGCTGCTAACAGCTAAAAAAAGTTTGTAAATCTGAGTCCGGTTGAAACCCGGGTACAGGGTAACATCACACACAAAATTAACTCAGTGTTTATGACTGCTGTCTTTCATACTTTCTAGTTTTCATTTGATCACATATATACAGTACATTACTGTGTCTGAAGAATCAAAAGAGCCGTTACATAGAGCGCTCTTTTATTCATTAAAACAAAAGCATGATTAACTGAACGACTTTCAGATGGTTTTCCATGTAGACGCCTTTGAAAAGCCCGTCATGCAGTTTTATTTGAGGGTCATTTTTATGTCACTAATGATTTATGGTTTCCAGAGCTGAACACAGATTTTTTCTGAGGGCCTCTTACTCAGCCATATTAAATATGGGCTCTCTAGAACACACATCATGTGTTACACTGCATGGGGCTGTTGTAACACATGGTATCTTTTAATCAGGTCAGTTATGGGACCAAATTTATCTTACAAGCTGCACAGCAGCATATTGGACCGACTCTCAAGTGTTCAAAATGTCTATTTCTGACTTGCTAACTGCTAATTACTAAAGCTAAAATTTAAATGTGTTAGCAGCTTTCTAGGTGAAAATTAGGACACCTTCCAGCTTCACAGCGTGAGTCCAAAGTCAACCAGTGAGCTGCTGGCCCAGTTTGGCTTTACTTCCACTCCCGTCATTAAATAGTTGCTGACACAGTCGGTGCGGGAAGGACAGTGAGTCACTGGCGTTAAGATCCTCTGAGGATGATGAGAAGGAGAGGAGGAGGTATAGGAGGATAGAATAATAAGAGGGGAGGAGGTGAAAGGTGTGAGGGAGAAGGAGATGGAAGGGGTGAGGACAGGGGGGGCGTGTGGTCGTGATTTAGGACAGACATTTCCAAAGACACACACATGCCTGCAGTTCTGCTGTCACCCAGACTAACCAGCCCATCACAGGAATGTCCATCTGCAGCTACGAGTTTAGAGCCTCATAACGCCCCTCTGCTCAAACACCAGAGTGTGTGTGTGTGTGTGTGTGTGTGTGTGTGTGTGTGTGTGTGTGTGTGTATGTCTGTGTGTGTGTGTGTTGTCATCCCACCCAGAGACTGTGTCAGCTGCTTAGGACCGGAGTGAGCCAGGGGCATGCAGTGGGATGTTGATGCCACACCCTAATGTGTGTCTGTGTGTATTTGTGTATTTGTGTGGGAGGGTGGGGTGAGGAGACAGCTGAGATTCCAGGTTGCACCCTGAAAAAGACTGGAATTAGAGGCATCCTCTGATGCAGAGTGCATGCTCACACACACACACACCTCTCATCGGGCCACAGAACGACCCCTAAATACAAACACAGATTCCACAGTAGCACATATGTGCAGACTGGAGGACCATGTATAAACATGCACATGATAAAAAGCTCCACTCTGAATGGGAATCAGAGGCAGACTGCAGCTTTATGATCCTGTTACTCACACAAAACTTCACCTATGTCCACTCACTCTCTGTTTCTTCAACACAGGCAGTCAGTAGTTTCCTCATCTGGTGAGCAGTAAAGTCAGATTTCACGTATCTTGAGTTGTGGGACTCAGATTTTCTCATATACAAAATGAAACACTACACCGGTACACTGTAGGCAGAAAGGGAAGGACATACTATGGATGTTACTTCATTTGTTCCATTGTGGGGATTTTATGAGGTGGTATATGGTGCACAGGAGTTTCCACTCACACTCACAGAAACAGTACCTGACTACAAAGGTTGCTTTAAAGCACCTCTTTGACTCTCTATCATCTGTGCCTCACTACATTTTTACCCCTGACATCTATTTGCTTACATTACACATTTTCCTAAAGTCATAAAACCTGGTGAGCTATACAGAAGCTGCTGACATGCCTTCAGGCTGCTTTCACTGTGTATCTTCATGTTGATCCATTGTTTTAAACAGAGGTACGCATCTTAAATAAGTGAGGATACAGACACCTACACAGCTTTGTGTACAAATACTTAAATAGCATTGTCACAGCCCTTAACATTTCCTGGGAAAGAGGGTAAGGGTAAGGGTATCATATGATGAGCAAGAATGGCATAAGATTGTCGGTAAGTTTTCGAATAATGTCAAGGGATCTGAGGGTGAGACTTATCCAATTTAAAATTCTGCACCCGTTTGACTGGACCCCAAGTAGACTCTTTAGACTTGGCTTAAAAGATTTGCCTACTTGCTGGAAGTGTGGTGTAGATGAAGGAACCCTGGTGCATGTACTTTGGTCGTGCCCTGTGATTAATCATTACTGGAGGAAGATTCGTTGTTATATTGTTCATGTTGTAAAAAGGCAATTTGTACTGTGTCCTAAGATCTACATTTTAGGAGATTCTACAGTTTTATCTGCTTTTTCAAAACCACTGATCGAATGGATACACAGTGCCATTATGACTGGGCGACAGATTATCCTCAGGAATTGGAAGACCCCGGTAGAACCTCCCTTTTCGAACTGGTTGACTGAACTGGGCACAGTAGCTGCAGGTGAAAGGATGTATTATAGGATGCAGGACAGAACAGAGAAATATCTTCTGAGGTGGGGTGTGTATCCTGCTGCAGACGTTCTGGACTCCAGCTGATACGGACGTTCTGGACTTCAGCGGAAACAGCTTCTACTACTCGTCTCATCACTATCACCTCTCTCTCTTACTCCCCTCTATCTGTCTTTCCAGACCCAACTCAGTCGAGGCATGATGGCTGTCTAACATGAGTCTGGTTCTGCCTGAGGTTTCTGCCTATTAAAAGGAAGTTTTTCCTCGCCACTGTAACTAGCTAAATACTGCGATGTGCAATGCTCATGATGGATTAAGGTGGGGTCAGACTGAGTCTTACCCTGTCTTGAAGTTGGGTCTCTGTTCATAATTTGACATAGAGTGGTCTAGACCTCCTATGTTTGTAAAAGCATCTTGAGATAACGTTTGTTGTGATTTGGCGCTATACAAATAAAGATTGATTGATTGATTGATTGATTGATTGATTGATTGATCTTGGTGGGATTAACAGGCCAGAATGAAGATCAAGTGTGAGAACTAGAAATGGTCTTGTATTGTTTTTTTATTTTTATGTCAATTGGATCGTATTATTTTTATGTTCCTTTACATGCTAAGCCACTATAGAAGATAGCACCTGCTGAACCCTCTTGGTTAAGGTTTTGTGTGTGGGTGGGGTTGGGATATTTGTAACAAACAGATGTGTGTCATATATTACTGCTGTTTTGTTTTTGTAAAATCAAAATTGAAAGTTGTAAAAAAAAAAAACAAATACTTAAATAGATGGAAGTTTTTCTGCTTTTTTAGATGAATTTAGACAAATACATCAAGTGAATGATGTTACCTGAACATGAGCAGGTAAGGAAGACATTTGCTTTATTAAAATGGTAAAATAATTGTCAAAGTGATGATGTTCAGAAGTAAACAAGTCGAGGAGCCTGACCAGGTTTTTAGATGTCAGGTTTTAAATCCTGAGGTTAATTTTTTAAGGTTTTATACCCTAAAGTTACATTATTTTATGTCTTTTGTGCAGAATGTGTGAGATGATTTTTAATAAAGGTGGAACAGACTGAAAAAAAGGTCCTCTCTCTCTCTCTCTCTCTCTTTCTCATTGACCCAGTAATTATCCATGAGATCACCGCGAGGAAGTTTAAAAAATAATCTGACAACAACACCTCCTACTCCCATGACCCCTTCTTCCATGGCTGCCCTCCAACCAAACCCACACACACATGCGCATGCACACACACACACACACCACGTCCTGACTGAGCCCCCTCGTCTTTCTAAGCATCGGCATGACATCATCCCTCTGGATTGGAAATGGGGTCTGGTGGGGGAAGGGAAGGAGGAGAATGAGGAGCAGGGGGGAGAGGGGTGGCCCGGTCTGTTTTGGAGCCAGACAGACATGTTTAGGTTTGAAATGAGCCGAGCTGGATCGGTTACAGAGGAGAGAGAGAAAGAGAAAGAGAGGCAGTGGGAGAGAAGGTAGAGGGAGGTAGAAACAAAGCAGAGCAGGGGGTGACTTCAAAGATCCTTTTTAAGACTCTTTCAGCGGGCTAGAGGAAAATCTACCGCAGCTCTGTTACTGAACACAGACACAGATGAAACAAAGGGTCAAACAGGTCACGAAGAACTCTCTTCGTGTATTCCCTCCATCCCATCACTCCTTATCTGCCTCCGTGCGTCTGTAAGCCTGCATGGTGATCTGGCTCTCAGTCGTGATCTACCAACACTCTCTGTTAGACTCTCTTTCTCTCCATTCTCAGACCCTCCGTTCCTCCAGTTCTGCCCTCTAAATATAAATATATAATAAATAACAGAGACGATCTCTCCACCATGCTCAACAAATCCTGCACACAGCAGCTATAACACATCCTAGCTCTGTCTGTTTTTGTTTACCCAGCAGCCACCAGAGTGTGTGCTCTAACGGAGGATGATCTTCATCAGAATAACATGATTACAATAAGAGCACATTTATTTTTGGGGTGTTTAATTCTATTTTATTGGGTTTTTGAAGTCAAAAGATGTTTAAATAATTTAACATAACAGGATAAATGAACCCCAACAAAGCAGACTTTAAAGAACGGGGTATTAATATCATGAATAAAATAAAATCTATAAAAAGGACAGCTGGAATATTTAAAAACTTGAGTCAGAGTTAAAAATCCAGTAAGGAGTTTTATCTGGTTATGAACCTTTCACTTATGTTATGACCTACAAAAGGCAAGAACTTCACTTCACAAATCTCAGAGCACTACACGCGAATTTCCAGCAACAGTTGCGATGTTCTCTTCTTCTTTGGCTTTTAAATGTGGTTAGAAAACGGCCTCCAGGGGGCGCTATGTCCACCATCTGGCAGGAGTACCACATTACAGCCAGGCACAAGTTAACACAATGGGAAATTTCCTTTTTAACATGAGATAATCTTTGAATGAACTTTTAAATTTTTCATGTATTTATTGTGGTTATTTTGAAACACTGTATATTAATACCAAAGACATCACAACTATGACAGAACATATATGGAATTATTGAATTCGTGTCACACAAACAAGAATATGTTTTATATTTTAGATTCTGTAAAGTAGCCCCCTTTTTCCTTCATGACAGCTTTGCACACTCTTGGTATTCTCTCAGTCTGCTTCATGAAGTGGTCTCCTGGAATGGTTTCTAATGAACATGAGCCTTGTCAAGAGTTCATTTGTAGAATGACTTGCCTTCTTAATGTGTTTGAGACCATCAGTTGTGTTGTTCAGAGGTAGGGTTAGTACACAATGGATAGCTCAATTTGACTACTGTTGTAATCCAGATTATGGCAAAACCAGATTATTTCATAGTTTTGATGTCTTCAGTATTAATCTACAATGTTGAAAATAATTAAAACAAATGAAACCCATTGAATGAGAAGGTGTGTACAAACTTTTGACTGGTGATGTATATTTGAGGACCGATCTCTAGTAAGGTACATCTTAGTTTAATCATATAGTAGTAGATATTGTTGAAAGGATTGTTGTTGCCTAAAATGACATTTCTGTTCAATTTAAGGTTAGATTAAAAAAGAAGGCATGCTGGGAAATGGGATTCTTGCTCGCTTCCCTCAGCTTGATGTCAGATTTTTCCAAGAAAACAAATGTACTGTCTCTTTAAATCTCAAAGTATTGACTGAAATGTTTCTTTAAGGAGAATTACTCTCGGTCATTTGCAGTGTGAGTGCACCTGTAGACCTGCACACTGACCCCATTCATCTCACTGTACATGAGCCAGAACAGAGCCTCACAGTCTTTGTCGGATCTGCTTCGTCTAGATATTTACATGCCCCCACTCACTCTCTCTCTCTGTCCCTCATCATTCCCTCAACACCTCTTTATCTCCTCTGTCTGTTTGTTCTATGCAAAACATCCACTCAGCTCACTCTCATTAGGAGGAGGGAGGGTTGGATGTAAAAAAACAAAACAAACAGGAGGAAGGATGGAAGACAGGAGGCGCAGAGAGGTTAGTGGGTCAAGAGTGAGAAGTGAGGGAATGTAATGAAGATGTTTAAACAAATATTTAAGTGATCAAATTATAGAAAGATAAAAAGAGAAGACAGGCGAGGAAAGAAAAAGCAGGAAAAGAGATGAAGAAAAAAAACAGGAGATAAATGTTCTTTGATCCACCCACACGTCTTCTCAAGAGAGGCAGAGAACTCACCAGGGAGCAAACACGAGTCGCACTAAACCCTTCAAAGTGATTAAGCACTAATATCACATGAATCATCAATCACTTTCAGGAACACTTAACCTCCTCGCAGCGTCACATTCAGAGCAGGTGGCAGAAATGTGCTCAGCGATTCGTGCATACTTGTCCTGAACTCTCATAAGCCTGCGTAGCTCTCTGCAGCGGACAGGATGTTACATCAGAGACAGAAAATGTGCACTTCAGTGATAATAGTCAAACACAGAGAGAGAGGCGTCTGTACCCCTGAAAGGAGCAGCAGAGAAAGCAACGAATGACAGTGGAGGTGCCAGCAGAGCACATTCCTGAGGTCAGCTCTGAGGCAGTCCTCAAATTGTGAAGAGGAACTTCTGTTGAATGCAGACACAAGCCACAATGGTTGATGCTAAAAAGAACTGCAAGTCGAGAACACTATATGGATGTATATTTTTAAGAAGCCGTCTGAGCATATTCATAAACACACCAAATAACTCAGCATACATTCAACTACTGCACTGCATTGTTACAGCAAAGAAAGAGACTACAAGTTCATTTGCAAAAACAGATAACTCCGTTTTTATAAATTTTCAAAAAAACATATTTCTTTTTTATATAGATTCCTAATAAAGTTACATTTTCAAGATATCTCTGATTAGTAAAGTCATTTTGACTTAGTCAAAGCCACCCAACCTCAGTTGATTGATAATACCAAAAGCTAGTAATAGAAAAACTTTTTTTTTGAAATATTTTTAAAACATTTTAAAAGTGAGTTAACTGTTTTTGCAAATTAACTCTTCAAGTATTTATTGATTTCTACTTCACACTGAAGAAAAGAAAGACAGACCACTGAACAGTGCCTGTGTTAATAAAAAAAAATGCTGTTTGTGATCACTATTTGGGGCGGCAGTAGCTCAGCCCATAGGGACTTGGCTTGGGAACCGAAGGGTCGCCAGTTCGAGTCCCAGCATGGACGAAGCTTGGCAAGTGGACTGGTGGCTGGAGAGGTGCTGGTTCACTTGCCTGGGCACTGCTGAGGTGCCCTTGAGCAAGGCACCGAACCCCCAACTGCTCGGGGTGCGCTGGTTGATGGCAGCATCCTCACTCTGACATCTCTCCCTAAGCATGTTCACTGCATGTGTGTGAATGTATACCAAAAACTGTGTCCAAAAAATAGCACGAGTGAAAAAAGTACATTTCTTTCTTTCTATTTGCGCTTTATTTGCAAATTAGTTGCACGTTCTAAATTATTGATTATTTTTAAATACTGTCCGTAAAGGCCACGCGTCTTTGGAACAGCCTCCCCTCCTCAATCAGGGCCGCCCCCCTCTGTTGACTCTTTTAAGTCTCGCCTCAAAACACACTTTTATATTTTAGCATTTGAGTCCTCTCGCCCTGAATAGGTTTGCATTCCCAATGCTGCGCTTTCCTTGTCGTTTGTTTGTCTCTTTCTCAAATAACTGTTTGGTTTGGTCTCACACTGTTTTTTTATTTTATTTTATTCTATTTATTGATTTAATTATTTTTCATACCTTTGAAAGCACTTTGAGCATGTGGCTCCATCTCTCTGGAACAGTCTACCGCCCCAAGTGCGCTGTGCTGATTTGACTGAGACTTTTAAAAAGCAGCTTAAGACACATTTGTTTGTTATGGCTTTCAACCTTCTGTTGTAATTTGATGTCATTCTGTCTGCTTTCTTTATTATCTTATTTATTGCTCACTGTATTGTCTTGTCGACATTGATTCTCTGTAAAGCATTTTGTGACTATGTCTGTGAAAGGTGCTATACTAAATAAAGTTTACTTACTTACTTCTGCTGTGTTTTTAAATGTGCTTTATAAATAAACTTGACTTGTAAATATACTGTGTACTGCTTACCTCTTGGCCAGGTCACCTCTGTAAAAGAGGTCTTGATTGCAATGGGTTTTTATCTTGTTAAATAAAGGTTAATAATAATAATAATAATAACTAGGCATTCAAAGCCATTTATTACAGCAAGATCTGAAATGTATCAAAGTGTTTAGAACTGTGTGAGTAATCTCCTGAGAGAAAAGCAGCACATTTTCTGAACCCAGCCTCTCAAATTTGAAGGATTTTGCTCTTTTTCTCTGAACACTTTTTTTTTTTTACAACAAAGATGTAAAAAAAAAAAAACTGTGACTAATATTTTTTAACTCATCTTTCAAATTAAAAAAACTGAATGATTGAGCAAAAAAAAAAGCTGCTTGGTCAATTAATCAAATTAATTCTACATCTTGCAGCCTGAGTTTGATCATTTCTTTTTAAATATTTTAACCATACATGTCTTCTCTCTTCTTTCTTCATGTTTTCCTGTCAAAAACATGCTTTTGATACAACTCATCCTATCTTCCTTTGTTTGAAATCTTTTCTCTGTATTCTCTTGCTTATTGTGAACTCTTCAATGTCTTTTTTTTTGTCTTTTGCCCTTGTCTTATAAAACTAACTTGACTGGTATTAATATCAAGATCAGTCTGTTATTATTACTTTGCTGTTCCTGTAAACGGTACAAAGAGGAAGCAGACGTTTCTCATGCCTGTAAATAACTGAGCTTCAAGAACCACAAGATAAAGAAGCAACTTTAGACCAGGCAGCAGCCATTACCACAGTGACAGGGCTAACAGGTTGACATGCTGTGTGGTACCTGAACATCCCTAAGTGGGAGGAATGTGTGTGTGTGTGTGTTAGAGAGAGAGAGAGAGAGAGAGGGAAAGAGGAAAGTGTGTGTTTGTGGTAAATGTTAAGAGAAACACTGGAAGAGCAGAAAAACTGTTCTTTGGAGAGCCGCATGATTCAGCAGTGTGTCAGGCATTTCAAGCAGATGTGTGACTCAACTAATCGCTGTTTCTGTGTCCTGGTACATCACATAACACACACACACACACACACACACACACGCACGCACCTACCTCATGGTCTCTAGAGGTATGAGCAAGAGGACAGGATGGATACAGACCTCCACTGATGCTCCATAGATACTGAATGACACTATTCATGACACCCACACACACACACATACGCACGTACACACAGCTGGCCTCGAAGTCTCAGCTAATGTTACGCTCAAGGTTTTCTGTTTATCTGCGCTGATTAGTTTCAGAGACATGAGCGGAAAGGAGGAGACATACACTCAGTTCAGATTCAGGATCAACTTCTTTCACGTACAAACAGATATCAGAACTGCGATTCACAAACACATTTTTCATATGTGTAACTCAAATGTCTGCAGCAGCAGCACACACCAAAGAAAATCAGACGTCAACCAGCCATTTATACCACCCCCAAACACACACACACACACACACTCCAGCTCGTACTCGGACATATCACGTCCATGTAAATGAATTCAGAGTTTCATCCTACCTTGAACTCCTGCAGCTGCTGTTTGATCATCTCCACTTCTGTGCCTACGATGCCCTGCGAGTTCAGCCCCTCCTCAGCCCTTCCCAGCAGGCCTTGCAGCTCGGCCACCAGCCTGTAGAACTCCCGAACCTTCTCAGCGGCGTCCTCGATCTGGTCCAACCTGCCCTGACCACGCTCGCTTAGCTGGAGAACAGGAAAGGTAGAAGGTTAAGGACTCGATGGAACAAGTTTAGATATTGAATCAGGTTTGAATCTAATGACTGGAATTTTACCAGCTTCAGCATCATCATGTCACTTTGTCCTTACCTTGCCAGCCTGGCGACTCAAAGCCTCCGTTTCCCTCCTGAGAGCCAGGAGGTCAGGGGACGAGCCCTCTCGCCGCAGCATACTGGTGCAGTCAGACCCGTGACCCTCCAGCTCCGTCCTGAGGTTGGCCAGACGGGACAAGAAACCTTTGAGGGCGTCAGTCTGAGAGGCCAGGGAGTCGGCATCACGTCCGACAGGGCTGAGGGAGTCCAGCTCATCGTCCAGGTCGGCAAGGCGTGAGAAGACATCGCGCACGTGAGACTGGACCTCGCCCACACCCTGAAGGCGGGTTTCCAGGGAGGAGCAACACTGCTCGATCTGAGGAAATAAAAAGAGAGGCGGACAGACGAGAAGAGACAGGAGGTTAGAGAAGAAGTGTTTCATTTTGGTTTCATTTGAAAAATACAACACTGAGCATCTGTCCTTCAGCTGAAAGACCGTTTCTCCACTCTCTAGAATCTCTGGTAGGAAATACCTTTCATCCCGATGTCAATAAGAAATGAGATAATCACATATTTAACAAAATTAAAGGTTAAAAGATTAAATCTGGAGTTTTACAGGTCAACTTTTCATAACATAGGCTGGTTTTTTTGACATTTTTTTATGGCATGCACCAATCGAAATAAAGTGACACAAGTAGGAAGATATGTTTTAGTAGCATGTGATCATTTAACTGATGTGAGACAACAGATATGTGTCGACTACTGCAGATCAGTGATGCCAAAGTAAGTGCTGATAGGCTGATGTTCCCTCCTACTCTTGAGGATGCATCCCTGGTATTTTTTTATCATAATTATCACAAATGGGTCAAAAATAACTCTGAATTTCCCTCAGAATCAAAGGACACTTTATAAAATTAGCTTGCATTTTCCTGTCGAAAGTGAACAATACACTTCAACGGATAACAAAAACCAGAAAATGACGCAACACAACATCCAGTAAAAATAGATCAGTCAGTGTAGGTGCAGGAAACAGACAGCAGCAGCATCATTATCTAAGAGCAGGATGATCTGCATCATCTCCGACAGCACGGCAGCTCTTTTCTCAGCAACTACACCGGATCAATAATTCAATAAGAATATAAAACAGCAGCAGTGTAGTACACAGATGGAGTTCCTGTGATCGCCGTGACCTTAAATGGAATATGTGCAGCCTTGGTTGCAGAAAATAGAAGCAATCCTGTGAGTGTTGGATTCTCTGCGCCCTGGTTTACATTTCAATCTTTGATCGAGTGTTGAATGTCCACAATGACCATGTAAGACTTCTGGAACTCAAATAGGCAAACTCTTCTGACAGCTAGGGTTGTTCTGCTCTCTCTCAGTCCACACAGAAACACACACACACAGTAGACCCAACGACCTCTTACACAGTGATCCTTATTATAGTTTCCCTGGTTGTACAACTTCTGTCACTCCAGACAGCTTTCACTGTCTTCTCTCCTGGGGCTAAGAAGTGTTTTCACAAATACCTGCTGCCCTACTTAAAAATGCATGACCTTAAAACATGGGTCAAGCATATTTTGACATCTTTAAAGCGTTTATTGTTCATCCTGATCGGGTTTAGGAGCAGAAAGTCTTAAAAAGAATCCTGTGTGAAAGAAATGTTGAGTGCTGATCACTCTGTTTTACTCACCTTGTCAGTAACGTCATCATACTCTTTGTCTGTCTCTTTGGCCTGCTCTTGAAGCCCCTGAGCCCCCTCAGTGCTGCCTCCCGGTGTCTGTGGTGAGTCCTGTACCAGCCCCTGGGCCAGGTCTCTGAGGTAGACCACCTGAGGCTTCAAGGACCTGAGACTCTCCTGCTGACTTCTCAGACGCTCCAAGCTTTTGGCACTGCAGGCCTGAGTTGAAGAGAAGCAAACACAAATGCTTAATTCGTGTCTTCATACTGAGCATGTCATTTTCACATCACTAATGCTTCTTTTTTTTGCACCACTTCAGAGGACTACAAACAATGTTTTTCAGCACCTGTGGTCCTAAAGCCTCCTGGACTTCAATCTGGTGCTTGGCCGCCTCCAGCCTCCTCTCCACAGCCTGTCTGCCTTCTTCGAACTCCTTCAGGCGGCCGGCCAGTTCCTCCAGCTGGGAGGTGCGGTTATGGAGCCTCTCTCCCAGTCTGTCCACTCTGCGGTTCAGCTGGGCCTTCTCATCTCGAACCTACAGGAAATAAGTTTACATTACGATAGGTATGCTGTCTTCATTATTTCATTTATGATTTGTAAAGCACAAAAAATACTTGTTGGAAGGGTAATGCAACCAAAAAAAGCTGATAAACTCAAAAATAAAAGACTATAAAGCAGGTGAGGCAGCGGTGATACCTCGTCATCCCCAATGCAGCATTGCTCCAGCAGCTGATCTGCTGCAGTGTTAAAGGTCTCCAGGAGGGGTTGTCGTCTTTCCAGGTCCAGAGAGAGACCTCGAGCCTTCTGCAACGCTTCATCCAGAGCCGAGGCCTCCAGCGACGGCTGAATTTCTTCATCTTTCCGTTCACACTCTGCCAACCACGGAGTCAGCTCACTCTTGTGCTGCTGGTAAGTTTCTGCTTTGCTCAAAGTGCCCTTCAGTCTGCTCTCCCGATCTGAGATCCTCTGGTTCAGGCTCTCCCAGTTCTGCCGCAGAGAGGCCAGGCGAGACTGCAGCACAGAGCGCTCGTCTCCGCCCGCGGGTAGAGTGGCGAGCAGGGACGCTCCCTCGGCTTGAATCAGCTCGTAGGAACCTCGTTGACTGGCGATGCCGCGCTGGAGCTCATCGTTCTGTGCCAGCAGGGAGCGAATAGCTGCAGGCTGACAGGGCAGAGAGTCGGTGGATGATTCTGTGGGATCGGCCTGCTTGTCGAGCCAGGAACGCAGCTCGTCAAACATCTGCTGGAACTGCTGAGTGGATGACAGGGCGGTCTGGAGCTGGGAAAGGCCATCAGCTGGAGGAAAGAAGAGCATAAAAAAATCATTAATAGAACGTTTTACAAAGAGGGAACACGTTTTAAAGAAAACATTGCCCTTCATTCCAGTCCATCATTATCTCTGTATGAAATCAGTTTAGCCAAAAATGATGTAAAAACAAATCAGGTCATTGGGGAGAACTGGCTTACTAAAAACAGTTACTGCATCAGACAAATGAACTCCACAAACCTGCCCGCTCCTCTAAACTCCTCAGCGGCCCACTGACACTCTCCAGTCGTTTACTCAGCTCCTCCTTCAGGTAGGGTTCAGCCACGATGGTGCTCAGCTCCTGGCAGAGCCTCTCCGCCTCGGCCATCTCAGTCCGCCGTCTCTCCAGCTCTGAGCGGATCTCTCCGGTCTCCTGAAGTCGACGTTTGAGCGCCTCTGGCTGTGCGCTCAGTGAGGCCTGACCATCCAACCTCTCACCCAGAGAAGAAATGCTGGTGGAGAGTTCTTTGAGCAGCGTCTGGGCAGAAGAGGAGGAAGGTGAGAAACTCATACCTTCATGATGACAGCATGAACCAAGCAACCAGCACAGCAACACGGCTCACCTGGTATCGTTCACTGGTTCCTTGTGCTTGGTCGATGTTGTTCGATCTCTGATTCAGTCGGTTTGTAAGGTCCTCCCACTGCTGGGTGACAGAGCC
The DNA here is from genome assembly GCF_009762535.1 of Notolabrus celidotus. Taxonomy (NCBI): domain Eukaryota; kingdom Metazoa; phylum Chordata; class Actinopteri; order Labriformes; family Labridae; genus Notolabrus; species Notolabrus celidotus. Next base: position 27,552,812 of record NC_048287.1, on the reverse strand, counting down.
AAGCTCAGACCGCACCTCTGCCAGGTCCTTGGGGTCCTGAGCAGAGTCTCCAGTCTGGGAGAGGATTCCCTCAGCAGACTGGGTCAGCTGGTCAAACTGTGGATGCCTGGTCTCAAACTCACGCAGCATAAACTGGAAAGAGCAATGATGGCACATTATTCAATCATATGATCAGGATCCAAAAGATCAAAAAAGAGATGGCAGGTCTAAGAAAGAGTAAAACATTTGACAGGCTTCAAAATCTTGTAAACAATCTTCAAAACTTGTAACTGAGGGGGATATGAAGGTCAATATATAGCAACATACATGTGTGGTTGTCATTATTCTGTGGGTCTGTATCTTCCTCATGTTTATCCTCTATACTAGTTACCTCAACATGTGGATTATTCATGTTGAACCTTTGTAAATCTCTGTGATTTTGTCATCATCCCTCCATCACGTACCTGTACTTGTTGTTTCTGCGTGTTGAGCATGTTGGGGTCGATGCTCAGCGGTCCCAGGACGCTCATCATCAGCTCTTTCTCCCTCAGCCACGGGCCCAGCTGATTGGCCGCTGAGGCAAAGCTGCCCAGCCTATCGGCACACGTCTCCAGCTCAGTCTGCCTTTGGGCTGCCGTCTGATTGGCCGTCTGCCAGCGGGAGTCTGCGGGAAAGACAAATTGAGGCAGAATTTGAAGAACTTGATGTGCTCTGATTACTTCCATCTTATGAAAGGAATTTTGGGTTACAGTTTTTGAATCAGAAGTTAGATGTTTGTAAGAGATGGTGATGAAACCAGTCTGCATTATCTAATCCTGACTCAACCTAAAAAAGAATGAGAATCCCTTCTCTGTCTCTCCTCCTACCTCTTCTGTCTCTTTGTCTCCAACACATGTTCAGAGCATCCAGGAGTGTGTCTGCGTTTCTCTGTGTGTGTGTGTGTGTGGTATTACGAAACGTACAATAGAAAGGCCGGCATGTAGGATTTCACCCTAAATATTTCTGTCTCGGTTACCTCACAGGAGGCCAGGGTAAAAATACCAACTTTGTGAGCGAACAAATAGCTTCAACAGAACACTTCCCACTCTCTCCCTGGATAATATTGATCTCAGTGCGTTGCTATCTCTTACAAATAAAAAAAATATGACAAATTCTGAGGCACAGTGCCAATTTCTTTTGGACAGCTTTCAAAAACACATCACATCGGCTTTTTGCTGATCCTCTCTTACATTTATATTTTAAAGCAGAATACGATGAGTTTAAGCAAAATGCATCATCTGGCATCTCTCGACATTTTTTCATACAGTGATCAGACTGCAGTCCTAAGGTTAGAGTGTATTTTTCAGTGAAGGTAATCTTATTGTCAGTTGTGGTTATGTGATCATTTGTTGGTGGGTTTCCCAGCAGTATGTTATGCATGATGTCATTGAGTCTAAATGCAAACAGTCTTGTGAAAAGTATTTATTCTGACTTCAAACTCAGCCCAGACATAAAGTAACAAAGGAACAATTAACTAATATTCTACATAGTTTAATTTGCTTTTTAGTGAGCTCTTAGTGACAAGTCTTTATCAATAACTGTTAGAGCCATAGAGTTATTTGAGTGTATGTGCCTTTAATTGTCATGCTGCATCTTAATGGTGCTGCCAAATGAGAGCTACTGAGCATGTGCGAGGCAATGTGTGCTTTCATTTGAGCAGGACAAAGAGCACCATATTTTTCTAACCGTAGCTTTGTTTGGTTTGTATAGTTTTATACGGCATTCATTTCCTTTTTTAGTATACCCCTTTGTGTACAACGCACGAGTCAGAAAGATCACGTCCTGCAGAAGTGGCAAAGAAGGTTTTTTCTAAAAGTTGCCACTACAATAACTATTTCTCTCAGTGATTAACAATTTAATGTCAGTTAAAAGTATCTCTGTCCTTCCATTCCCACCTTTAGTCGACCTCTTTCTCCCTCTATGACCTTTCCTTATTCATTTTTCTTTCGCTGGCTTCGACTTTTCTCTCTCCTTACATATGTACACATATCTATATCACCACATGTATTGATACTGTACCATAAATACTGTACCATACACTTTTATATTCACTTTCATACAGCCTTATACACTAGCATATAAATATTGCCACTTAGCATACTGTACAATAATTACTATACCATATCCTATGCCTTTAACTTTATAATGCATCTTAAACTATCACTATGTCACATTGTACCTTCAATTATTGTCCATTTATAATTTACAATTAACAATTTCTATATGCCCTGTATGATTCTTTATTCAGTTATACCTTTGTATAGCAGTTGTAATTAAACTAAATTAAATTAAAATAATAATATAATATAATATAATATAATATAATATAATATAATATAATATAATATAATAGAGTAGAATAGAGTAGAATAAAATAGAATATAGTTACATTAAATTAAATATAATTAAATTAAATTAAATTAAATTAAATATAATTTAATAGAATAGAATAGAATAGAATTTCATATAATTTAATCATTTATACTCTTATTCTTACTCTAGTATTTGCTAACCATGTCTTGTGTTGCTGTAACAACTGGATTTCCCCTCTGGGATCAATAAAGTGTTATCTTGTTATCTTATTATTGTATTCACAGACAGACAGTAACATAAACACACAGACAGTCCTCACAGATCACATTCTGTTTACATGAGCGACATTCAGCTCTCTGGACTGTGTTCTCTCTCTGCTTTACTATACCTCCACATAACTGTCCAATGTTCTGAGCTCAAAACCTTCCTAGTTGTTGTCTCTTTGCTTCAGTTTTATTATCATATCGTGTCCTCCTTCACACTGATGTCGTTTTGCCTCAAGCTTTTGAATCAGCAGAGGCAAACTTCTAATCTATCCATCTTTGTAAAATGTCTGGCCCATCATAATGTCATGTTTTTGTCTCTTGCAGCACCTACCTATCTCTTGCAGCTGCTGCCTCCAGCTGTCTGCCTCAGGAGAATCTGGGTTGTCAGCAATCAGCTTCCTCAGCGTGCTCTTCAGCTCCTCCACCTTCCCGGAGTGATCGGCCAGCTCCGAAAGCAGAGCCTGAAGAAGAACAAGAAGATGGTTGAGACAGGAATTAAAGCAGCATTTTAGAAAATAATCCAATCACTCAGCACAAGATAAAATGTTCTGAACTGAAACTGTTCTGACTTCTTTTAGTGGTGTTTTTTTGTGCAGTACTAAAACATGTTAAAGAAATGCTTAAGCTTATGCCAGTTAACTTTACTCAATGGTGTTTATGCTCAAAAAGGAACAGTCATTGCACTTGTCTGTCCTTCACCTTGTTCTCCTGGGCCTGGGCGCGCACAGCCTCAGGTCTGGAGGGGGAGGCAGTCTGTCCTTGTCTCAGGCTTTGCTCTCTATCTGTCAGCCAGCTCTTCAGCTCCTCTGTTCCCTGCCTGGCCTTCTGCCTCAGCTCCAGTGAGGCCTGCTGACGAGTGAGACGCTCCTTCAGCTCCCCGCCCAGCGTGTCGTATCGACCGTTCACATCAGACACGGCTACCTGGAGCTCTGTCAGGTCTGAGGGCACAGGAGGGGAAAGGAGAAATGTAAGGATACAAAAACAAAGAAACACAAATCAATCTGAGACGAGTAAAGTCTTAAGATTTAGCATCAACTACTGAACTGCAGATGCTGTGAGCCTGCAGGTATGTAGTGCAGGTAGCTCAGGGAAGTCAAGATAAGGGGGGGCTTTAGATGTAGATTTTGTCACGAAAACATGGTTTTTACTTGGACATATTTGCCACTGACAGATGTTTTGCATGGACAGAAGCTGACAGACTCAGAGACGATACAGGACGCTAAAACAAAGTTTAACACAAAAAGAAAGGTGCAGTAATCTCTAAAAGTGACTACAAGGAGGAAAATATAAGTTTAAGTTTACCTCAAAGATTCATTTTAGAAGGAACTCAGTAAGAATTGTTGTAAAAAGATGAAGGGAGAGCTCACCTTTGCAGGTGTGAATGCCATTGACACTGCTGGGACCTGCTGAGCCATTGATTTGAGGAGCACCTGGGAGAGAGACACACACCTGACTGAGACAGTGGCACTACAACATACATGCATGGTCTCACAAACACATAAAACAGGTCCAGCAATGTGCTAATGCTACTTGCTTCAAGTTCTGACAAAGCTACTGTACTAATAAGACCAGAGAGACCTTCAAAGTCACGAAGACTTCAGAGCGAGAGAGGCGAGGAGAGATTTAAAGCCATGAAAACAGATGACAGTGAGAAAGACATGGAGGATACTCAGCCTTTACAAGACGTAGAAATGTGATGGATGAAAAGGCAACCAGGACACTGAACAGAGGTTTAATTTGCTTTGCTTTACTTACTGACACAATCCTTCAATCAAAGCACATGTTTAATTTGCTCACACCTCAACTAGACTGTTTTCACAGTTGCAAAGAGGTAAAATAACGGCAGACTGATGTTCTTGAGGTTTTAATTTGTGGTTTCATCGAGGTTAAATGCATTTCATTCTGAAGTTTCTTTCCTCTTAGGCGTCTTTGCAATTTCAAAGCATGTAGGTAACAAGATTTTGTAAGACCAATGTAATCTCTGTGACTCTATTTAATCCTGCCATCACAGATTAGCTTTCTGCTTATAGATGCAAATGTATTCAGGTCTGATGTTTCACTTTACAGCACCCTGATGTTCATCATCAGTTTCTCTCTGGTGAATCTAAAACACTTTAAAGACGTTTTTTTCTCTCTCTTCCAGCGACATCATCTTTACATTTTAAGATATAAAGCTTCAAAGCTGGTCTGATGAAGAAAATGAGTCAGTCTGACTGAGGAGGAGTGGTTCAGGATCTGATTCATTTGGCAGAAACTCAATCCACTGTTCTTACCGGTTTTGCTCTGAGGAGCGGTGATGTCGATGATGAGGGACTCCAGCTCTGAGCCCGTCTTGTTCAGCTCCTGAACTCTCGATTGCTGCGACTCCCAGTCGTTCAACAAGTCCTGAAAGCAGGATGCATGTCACTGAGTCATTGAGTTTATAAGAGGATGGGTTTGACCTTTTTGTCTTGCATTAAAAGCAGTATGTGTGTGTGGATAGAAACTGTGCAGGAAATGTAATGTATTATTGTACTAACTGCAAAGTTAAGTATGAAAAAAATCAGTAGGTGCTGGGTCTTCATTTCTGTACACACCTTGAGCTGCTGGACTCTTCTCTGCAGACCCTCTGTGTTGAGGTTGGCTTCTTTGGATGGCAGCTGGTCCTGTGCAGTTTGGAGCCACCTGAGGAGGGAGCCAGAGAGGCCGCGGAACCCGAGCAGCTGCTGCTCACAGGCCTGGATGGCAGCAAACCTGTGAGAGCAAAACAACGCAAAAGGGGAGGGAGAGGATGGTGGTGTGAAGAGCCGTAGGAGAAGGTAGGAAGCAGGGAAGAGGTCAAAGATAGGGAGAGGCGGAGGGAGGGGAAAGTTACATTTTTTGTGTTTTCAACTCAAAAACAGTCTCTTAAAGTGTTTTAAATCTCTCTCTAAAAGCAGGAAAACAATACACAGAGCTCTCCTGACAGATATTATTCATGGCCCACACAGGGCAGCCTTGACCCCTCTCTCTCTTTATATGTGATCTGCCTCGAGCTATGGCAGAAAAAGTGCTGACTGCTCGCAGACAAAACAGCTCCGAGAGGCCGTCTGGCATGAAGCGGTATCATTATCATGCTGCTATTTTCTGCCCCCTCGGGACCGGAGGCCCGGAGTCATCCGAGTAGGCCGTTTATAGGGTGGACAATGAGCCGTGTCCACTCTGCTTATATTAGCACCCAGGCCTGATCATGGGCTCACACAGATACAGTACGCACATACGGCGGACACACAAACACTGCACGCCCCGTGGAAACCAACAGCTGGGAAGCATAATGAAAAGGAGCAAATAATCCCCGACAACATGTAGAGTATGAGAGCTCTCACCAACAAGATTACTCAAATAATGACCTGCTGACACACCGATTAAAGAAACGATTCATATGTATCTCTTCATATCTGATCAGCACATTAAAAATCATAGAAAAGATAAACTACAACAATTCTTCTTTATGTAACTGATGATTAAACCAATCAATCTGCACCAGACGGATGATATTTATAAATTGCCGGCCCCCTTCTGACAGGCTTCAAGTGTGGCTGCTCACTGATACGACGTCAAACAGGGTAGGCATAGCAACTGGTGCTCCATGAGGGCTACAAATTTAGAAGACTGGTTTTGGAAATGCCCGTGGCGTAGACCGTTCTGCAGAGGGACAGAGCTGTTTTATAATTGTGCCCATCGTGTCTAATCACATCTTCATTTCTAAGTTTCACTCCGTCTCTGAAGGCTTTCTAGTGTGCTGGCGGTCACACTGCTTTTTTACCGAGTCGCATTTTAACATTGAAAACCACAGAGCTGGATGACTGATGGATCAGAGGGTTTGTATGTGCTGCCCTCTTGTGGAATTTGAAGCAAACTGCTCAAAGCGACCAAGTGAAGAAATGTCAGGGATCTACATCCATGCTTTATATTCATGAACAATAAAAGGAACTATCTTTCTCAGCAAAGTAAATAAAGTTAATGTATGGTTGTGTCACTCTTTCACCTTTCGTTGACGTTCGCTTCCAGCTGGGTGAACTCATCAGACACCCCTTTGACGTTATCCAATAAGCTTTGAGTGTTATTGAAAGCTTTTGATTGGCTGAGCTCAGTGCCGAGGTTGCAGAAGGATTTCAGCTGGCCAGCTTCCTGCTCCAGCTCTGACTTCACCTCCTGAAAAACCACAGCAAGAGTTAAGAAGAGTGAAAGAACAAACAACCCAGTGATGTTTTAAAGCTGTTACCTAATTTAATATGAGTAATTCATTTAAAACTCCTCTGCTCACCTCAATAGTCTGTCTGTAGTCGTCCACGCTGCGGTCTGGCTGACCCGCCGGACTCAGAGCCTTCAGTCGGCTCTGCGTGAACACCTGGAGGTCGGTCCCCAGTCGCTCGTAGCTCTCCAGCCGGGGCAAGAGACCTTTAAGCTCAGCCTCCCTCTCGGCCTGGCTGGCCTGTGCCGCGGCGTAGCGCCGAGTCAGTTCGTCTAATGAGGCCTGGAGACCAGAGGCTGTGGAGGCGTCAGAGCTCTGGAGGAGTTTGGAGATGGAGTCCCGTGTTGCTTCCACACTGCCCTGCCTGGAGAGCAGCTCCTGACGAAGTTTCTGCAGAGAGACGAGAGGAACAGATTCAAATGTTAACAAGATTTGGGTTTGTAGATGGACAAGGTTTCTAGGAATTTAATAACAGATAATTTGAATTAAATTGAAACATTAAGGGGTGAAAAATAAACACATTATAGTTAACTTTCTGCGTTTAGACACTGAGGGTGGTATTTCTACATTTTGTGGGATATTGAACTTTGTAAGGAAATGCTGCAAAGTCTACGTTCAAGCCTACCTGGTTCTGGGTCAGGGCGTCTTGTACAGCCTGTGCCGTTGGTGCGACTGATCCAGGATTCAGAACCAGTTTGTCCAGCCAGCTCAGCAGACCCTTCAGGCCCTCCTGCACACTGACTGACTGAGCCACAGCTGTCTGCAGCTGCTCAGCTCGTTCTGACACTGACGCAGAGAGGGAGCCAAATCTTTTCTCTAAACCGTCTGAAAAAAAGGAGGGTGAAACAAAATCATTATTTAAATCACTCTTTGTCAGCTTTACCTGCATCCACTGAGTCCAGGCTGTGCTGTCTGAATGAGGATGTGTGAATGCTTGCTTAAAAGACAGCAGGTGAAGGGATTATGTTACCTGCAGCACAGAGAACATCCACAGCTTTCAGGGAGGGAGACTCGTCTGCGCTGACTAGATCTCTTCCTGCTCTCTTTACCTTCTCCAGCTGCACCGAGCGCTCAGCCAGCTCATCCTGCAGTAGCTGAGGACACATCGAACACTTACAGTCAGATTTCTGATCAGAAATAATATCTCTCCATGTTTTGCTGAATCATCTGTGCTCTTTCTCTTCTTATCCCAAACTGTTCATTTGAAGTCAATGTGTGTACTTCACCTGTACTTGTCTTAGTGTGTTCTGCAGGTTTTGGGGGTCTGTCTCCCCACTGGGCTTGGATATGCTTTGGTTCTGCTCCTGAGTGCTGAGCCAGGAGTGTAGGGAGACAACCTCATCCTGGTGGTGCTGGTATCTCTCCAAGAGGCCTGACAAACGGCCGCCCAGCTCTGTTGACTGTCATCCAACAGAGGATCTCAATGTAAGTGTGAGGACATATCTAAGCACATTTTCAAAGACTTTCTACACTGTAATCTGCTCCTTACCTTGGTGTGTAGGGTTGTGTATCTGTGGTTAGCATCATGCAGCTTGTCAGTGACCAGCTGCTTGGTGCCATCCAGAGCTGGATCTGACCCGCCAACTTGCTCCTGAGCTCCTTGAACGGAGTCCAGAACTTTCTGACCGGAGATGGAGACGAAGCGGAGGTCTGCCTTGTGACAAATCACTTCCTCTGCAAGCTGGAAATACAGACACACACATCTAGGTCATTAGGTGCAAAATTCATGAAGCTATGGACAGTATTTCTGGAAGAAAACTGTTAATGGAAAGCATGATCAAGTATTCATTTCCAGAATGGGTATGAAAAATGTATGAGAGAGGGACAACCGAGACTAATATTGAGTCATTTAGGGACTTAAGTAGAAAAATATTCCAAATTGCTTCAGCTGGCTTTCTCACTGGCTCCCAGATGAAAATGTGTGATTGTGTGAGTGTAAATCAGGGAATGTGGCTGGATGGAAACTGAGCGTGGAGAGTCAGTCTTCCATGGATAATTAAAGGTCAGCATGTGTTTCCCTCAGATCTTCTGGACCCAGATTCAGAGGGTGATATTTCTCAGTAATTAACTTCACTTCAAAGTAACTTAACCAGAGCTCAGGGAGTATTATCCAACTATGGAGCGACAGAGCTGAAGAGACGGAGAAACTTAAAGGGAAGACAAGTAACAGCAGCAGCAGCAGCAGCTTCATAATAGAGCCAGCTTGAAATAGTGACTGTTACTGGAGTTTCTTTAAAGAAGGAATGAGAGGTTTGGTTTCTTTTGGGAGTTATGAGCTTGTTTGTTTCTACATGTATGGGTAGCAGCATCTACATGTCCTGAATCACAAGTCTGATCATTTGTCTGACATTACAGAACAGCTCCCCCTAGTGGAGAACATGCAATCTGTTGAGAAACGTCCAGCTTTCATGTTTGCAAGTAAGTTATCAAATTTGGAGATTCTTCTGTTAATATAAAAAGTGCAATGATTACTTCATCTAACTCCTAACATGTGCAACACGTTTTTCTACCAAGCTTCTGAGTTCAATACATTGTTTTTAATCACCTATGTCACCTCTGTGAACATTTCTTAATGTATCTCTGGTTTAGTAAATATATTGTGAATTTACTTATTTAGTTCTGTATATACTTTTCTTAAAATATGCTTATTTACTTTTTTAATTGCTAATCTTTAATCTTATACGCTCTTGTTTACTCAATACTGTTTTGCACTGTCCACTTTGCTGCTGAAAAACTTTCAATTTCCCCGTTGTGGGACCAATAAAGGAATATCTTATCTTATCTTAAGAATCTGATGTTTTGCATTCATTCTTGTGTACCTTTCTGTGCTCCTCCAGCCGGCCCTTCAGACCTTGAGCATCAGTTTCTCCTTCCCCCAGGGAACGGAGCTCCTGCTCGCTTTGTTCCAGCCACGTACCCAGGCTGCCATGTTCCTGGAGGAACTTTGTGAGCTCATCTTTCAGAGCCTCAGACTTCCTCAGACGGTCCTGAAGAATTATTAGGGATGATTATTAGTTAGCACTAGGTCAGGAGGCGTTGCTGTAGGTTCAGCATGCACTTAAATATTTATTGTAAGTACCTGGCAGCTCTGCAGCTTTTCCTGGTGCTGAGCCTGCAGCTGATCCAGGGCAGCCCGGAGACGTTGCTTCTCCTCAGGAGGAACAGTGGAGTCCGGCTGTTCCAGAAGGGCTCTGGTTGACTGAGTGATCTGGAGAAGCTGTGCCTGTTGGGACTGAAGCTGCTGAAGCTCCCCCTGGGAAGGAAAAAAAGATTACAGGGAGTTATTTTGTGAGGCTTTAAAATGTTTACGTGAGAATGCTCTTGAAATATGTAACAGATTCTGACCTGCAGCATCTCTGTGTGTGACGTAACAGCGCCCTCTGGCTGTGCTGATGATGTATCTGCAACATCTTGGATCCTCCGTGATCCAACTACTTTCCCTGGCTGGTTAAGGGAGGACAGCTGAGTCAGCAGAGTGTCTATCTGGCCTTGGGTCTCCTGGAGCTCCTCCTCTGCCTTCGCCTGAAGGAGAGACAAGTTCAAAGTGTGAATTTAAAGATTCAACATGTTCAGAATAAGAAGCAAAATAATCAACAACCAGTCTCATGCTCTTACTCTTTGTGTGTTCTGTTGGACAGTGGTGTTGATTGCTGTGTCTAGCTCTGACAGTGATGTGTTTGCTGAATCTGTGAGGGCACTGTACTGCTCCTTCATCTTTGTTAGCGTCTCCTGGAGGTTCTTCTTCTCCTCCGGGTTCAGACCTTCCCCTCGCTCTGCCAGGAGCTCCTCTGCAGATCGGATAGCCTCAGATATGTTCTCCCGCTTGGTCTGGAGATCCTTCTGTACCTCCTGGAGAGAAAAGGAAACAGGTAACATAGGTAAACTAGTATCCGCTAGTAATTCAGGCTTTAAGTAGGCCTAGTTTCCTGTGGCCTTTACATTTTATAGAAGGAAAAATCTCCTACCTTAAGTTTTTTCTGCTTCTCTTGCAAGGCGTTCACGTCACCTGACTCTCCTCCAGCTTTCTGACTGGCCAGCAAACTGGCAGCTCCAGCCAACCACATGGAGAGGCCTTCTATCTTCTGAGAGCACTCCGCTTTCTGTTGTTGAACCACCTGAGATAAAAGAATGATAGGAAGAAGGAAAAAAGAGCGAGGACCCACAAAGAAAAATATGTGAGAAAAACTGATCCTGAAAAATAAAGTGAGGGTGATTCTGTCATAAAAAATTAAACTGGTTTATGTGACAGGGAAAAGAAAACATTATACATTTTTGATCCAACCATGAGTTTTCATACTTCTTCATTTAGAGCACACTCAATGCATATTTGTCTCTCATCTAAAGTCGGTGCAGTGCACACTTTGCCAAGCTTTGAGCAGATTGTGTCCAGAGTTCACACACTAACACACGCAGACGTACACATAATACCTTCACATCAACATGTTGGTCAAGCAACAACAAACAACACAGAGAAGAGAAATCAGACAAATGTTTGTGCGTTTGCTGTTTTTCCTTTTTCCTCCTCTGCACTCAGAGGAGACGAGAGGAAACACAGAGAAGCTTTGAAGCCAGCGAGGCTCTCATACAATCAAATCTCTAGTCTTTACCGCTGTGACACAAGCGGGTTTCTTCAGTGGCAATCTGGAACAGCAAGGCAAACAGGTTAATAACACACATGTTACAGAGACGTGCAGAGCAGTAGAGGAGCCTGTGTAAAAGAAGTGAGGGTGGTGATACTGTCTTAGTCCTCGTGGTTGAGCATTTGCACTAAAAGCAGTAGTGGGTTGCTATCAAGGTTTGAAATGATGAGATTAGGCTGAAGTCGATGTATGATGGTGCTGAAAGTTGAACTGTGCTGAAGGTTAGCGAGTCCACAACAGGCTTTTTAGTTTAAAGTCTATTTGATGAGTTTTTAGCAAATCAGTAAAAAAACATGTGCAAGAAAAAAGCATGGTCAGAGTCGATGGATGAAAAATGAAGCTAACTGCATTTCATGTATATTAGTAAGAAAAGCAAAGCATTTCAAACCAGTCGGACTCAATCATCTTTTTCCAAACCTCTCTCTCCCTCGCACTCTGCCTCTCTCTCTCCTTCTCTTCGTCTTTCACTCTCTCCCTGCGCTGCCACTCCTCCTCCCTCTCCCTCTGGGCAGAGAGGGCATCGGCCCAGGCCTGGGCTCGGCCCGACGCCTGGTGGAAGGATCTCTGGAGCTGCTGGAGCTGTCGGAGCAGCTGCCTGCTCTGCTCAGGGGCGAGGTCCTGAGCCCGCTCTGAGATGAACACCTGAATGTCAGAGGCTGTGTTGTTGACCTCATCAGAGCGAGCCATCAGAGAGGACTGAAGCTCCTGTAAGGAAAACGAAAGACAAGGGGTTAGTGAGTGGAGGGAAGTGTTGCTCATGCTTTGTTCATGATTCTCTTGAGTCTGGAGAACTTGCCTTGCAAAGATTCAGCTGTTGTGTGAGCTGATCTCCATTGTCATGTTTATTTGCTTTCTCCATTTTTTCCACGCCAGCCATCCCTCCATTCATCTGAGCCTCTGTGTCCCTCAACCAAGAGAGCAGACTCTCCACTCGTCCTCCCAGAGACTTCTGCTCAGCTGTCACTGCCTCCTGTGAGACATGTCAGAAAAAAAATTACAAAAATGTAAGAAAATTAATTTGAATCTCCTCTACAGCACTGATAATCTTCTACACATATTCCTTTCTGGTTCTCTCCTCACTGATTATTTTACCTTATATGAGTCTCTATGGTCTTGTAGGTTTTGCAGAATGCCTGCCGACAGCGCTCGGGCAGCCTCGTACCCTCGAGCCAAGCTTTGTCTGTCCTTTTCCAGAGCCAGGAGGAGCTGCTGAGGAACATCTGTAGGTTTGGGCTGCAACAGCTTATCTACAGCCTCCACTTCCTTGTTGATCGCAGGCTCCAAATCACACAATTCAAGACCCAGACTCTGATTGGTTGAAAGGAAAATTGGAGAAGAAAAAATGATGATGTTCAGCAAGACACTAATGAAAAAGCTTTATTGTGTCTCTAGATGAAAACTGCACAACTTAAACTCTATCAAAATATAGATATGAAGCAGTTTGATATAAATATATGGAATTACATTTACATAACAAAGTTTTTATGTTGGGTAAATTTAGATATTCTCCTCTATTCCTCTTTCCATCCCCAACTCGATCAAGTCCAACATGAGTCTGGTCCTGCTGGAGGTTTCTGCCTGTTAAAGGAAGTTTGTCCTTGCCACTGTAACTTGCTAAAAGCTGCAAAGTGCTCTGCTCATGGTGGATTAAGATGAGATCAGACTGAGTCCTGTCTGTAAGATGGGACTGGATCTTATCCGGTCTTGATATTGGGTCTTTGTTAGTAATAGAACATAGAGTACGGTCTAGACCTGCTCTGTTTGTAAAGAGTCTTGAGATAATGTTTTGGGGGATTTGGCGCTGTATAAATAAAGATTGATTCATTGATTATTCTCTTACCTCAGTCTGTCTGATGATGTCATCCAGGGCGATGAGGCTGCGGCCGACAGACTGCTGTTGCTGCTGTTTGAGTCGGACCTCCATATGTCTTACCATGGAGACCAGGGCGACAATACGCTGATCATGCTCCAAGCATTCCTGACGCCTCAGGGAGGACTGTGGGAACAAACAAACAGTGGTGTATAAATATACTCAGAGACTCCTTAGAAATATATCCAAGAACATTTAGGAGAGAGTCTGCTTCTTACCTTGCCCGTCTTTGGTGTTGTCACTTCTTTGTTTGACACATTTTCTCGACTCTCTCTGACATCATCTTCTTGTTCTTTGCAGCTTTTGGTGGCTACATCAGACTCAGGGACTCCAGGTGATTCAGCATCTTTCACTGATTCTCCAGACTGTGGAATTTGCTGTCTGTCTGCAGAAGCTTTAGATTCAGGAACACTTGCATGATCAACTTCTTGTGGTCGGTGCCCTTTCTTCTTCTTACTCTTCTTTGATGTTTTCTCTGGTCGTGTGCCAGAGGGGACAGACTGAGCCGTGGTTTGGATGTCTTCTTTGCATGTGACAGCCTTTGGAGCGAGGTCGATGGACTCATCAGAACTCCTGATGTCTGGATCAGATTCTTGGGGTACCTCTTCCCTGATAGATGTCACACCTTCTTGTTGAAGGTGTTCCTCACCATGAGTTTTAGGTTTTTCTGACTGACTTTGTGGACTGATCTCAGACATTTGTACAGAGGCCTCAAATTCACCTGACTTCCCCCTGGCTGAAGGTCGGATGATATCACTGGATGACTGACTGTCAGTATCTGTGTCCATCATCTGCTCCTCAGTCAAAGCTGCCTTCTCTAGATCTTGTTTAGTAGTTGTAGATTTTGCTGTCATATCTGTAGATGTCACCTTTGGATCTGCCTCTACAGCACTTGGTAACTTCTCAGTATCAGACTCAGCAACTTTTTGACCCTTGGATTTCTTGTTCTTCTTATTTCGTTTGCTCTGTTGAATCTCTTTGGGCTGGACTGATGGAGCTGCCTCATTGTCTTTTTGTTTGTCCTCCAGTCCAGAGCTCCTCTTCTTCTCTTCATCATTTGAAGACGTCTCTATCAGTTCGGTCTTGACAGAAAGCTTCTCTGCAGTCACATCGTTTGTGACCTTTGTTAGTTTCACTCCATCTTCTTTGCCACTCGTCTCTTCCCCGCTGTCTTTTGGTGAACCATTCGTTCTCTCATCTTTGACACCATCCCTCACTTCATCAACCTTCTTCGCAGACAGAGTTGGTGCCTTCACACTGGATGCGCTTGGACTCTCCTTCTTCCCCATCCCTTTGCGCAGGGCCTGCAGCTCCTCAGCGGCCTGTTTCTCACTCACTCCTCCTTCAAAGACCTTTTTCAGGATGCTCTCTTTGGCTTTCAGTATCAAGGCTGCTTTCTCATTGTCTGGTAGATTCGACTTCTGAGGCAAGTCTTGCTCCTTCTGTTTCTCCGTCTTCTCACTGGTGTCTGGTTGTTGAGAGACTGACATCTTCTCTTCAATGTTCTCTTTCTTCTCCCTTTTCATCTCTACTCTCTTATCAACCTTTTCTTTACCCTTCAATAATGGTATTTTTGTCGCCTCTTCCCCACGCTTGTTAGATTGTTCTGTGGATTCCAGACTGGCTGGAGCTGAGTCCTGTCCCTGTTTTGCCTCATCTACTTTAGCATCAGTTTTTACATCAATCTTTTCTTCACTGAGAGGTGTGACTGAAGCTGCCTGACCATGAATGTGAACGTGTGATGGAAGTTCTTCCGCGACTGCAACAAAAGCCACAGGGTGCTCTTCCACAGGTGCATCAGTTTGATCAGTTTGACATGAGTCTTTAATCTTGGGGTAGTCTGCTTCACTCTCTGCTTCCTTACCCTTCCCATTCTTCTTATTCTTCCTCTTCTTCTTGCGTTTGCTCTCCATCTCTTTGGATTGAGAGCTCAATGACTGTTCTGACTGCTGAGTGTCAGTGCTGGATTTTAACTCTGGCTCCCCTTTCTCCACTCTTTGACCCTTCTCATCTACAACATCACCTCTCTGTGCTTCTACATAACTCTTTCTGTATTTCTCTTCCCTCGCTTCTGACAAATCAACCCTTTCTTTGCTTTCTGGCTCATCTTTAATATCTACTGCATCTTTAATTTTAAATGTATCTGCTGCTTCTGAACTTGAAAGGTTTCCATCTTTAGAATCCCGATAAACAACCGGGACACTTTCATCCCTGAGTCCACGCTCCTGATCCCCGACCATCACATGGTCCCCACCTGAGATTAAAAATGCAGCTTCTTCCCTGACCTCTTTCTGTGAATCTCTGTCAGTATGTGCAACTTGTGTGGGACTGGATTCACTGACAGAATCCCTGACAGTTTGTTTATCCTCGTACTGGCTCACACCAATCTGCTGCCTGTCATCACGCTCCTGTTTATGAAGGGGTTTTGTTTTTTTGCTTTCAGTGTCTGGTGTTATCTCTCCAATGGCCTCTTGAATCCTTCTCTCAACGTTCGTGGCAAACTTACTCAAGAGGTCTAAGGAGTTATCAGGTTCAGCCTTTTCTTCCACAAACACAGGTGTCTCTACTTGCTCTTCTACCGAAGTTGGGTCAAAACGCAGCGACTGATCTGACACTACAGATGTCAGTGTCTTGTCTTCATCCTGTCTAATTGAAGCGTCTTTCTTTGAACCTGGAGAAGCTGAAGACACCTCAGTGTTTACATCCGACCAGTTTGCTGGACTGTCTGGGCTTGACACTGACAACACAAAAGCAGGGCTGTATGTACCAATGGACGAGGCTACAGGTGTACTGCTGCCTTCTTCACACTCTATCTCCACAGAAGGGAATCTCTCCTGAATCTCTGAAGCTATGTCACTTGAGATGAGTCCCCGTTCAATGGCGTCATCAAGACTTGGGATTTGCTGTCCAGAGGCAGGATCAACTAAACCTCCTTTCAAAAGCTGATTGGTGGCGATCACTCTCACCATATCTTCTCCAACTAATCCTCTCTTACAAGCTTCAGGGAGGGGGAGCTTTTCTCCAGAGCGGACATCAATGATCCCTCCACTGTCTGCCTGGCTTTGAAGCAGCCTCAGAGCTGGAACTGGGTCGGCTTGCTTCGACTCAACTGCCTCCAAAAGGGATACGTTTTCACCTTTTTTCTCACTCTTGACACCTCTGAAGGGCTCCACCTCTAAGAAGCGTTGGCCAGTTTCAATGTCTATCTTACCCTTGTTCACAAGCTCTGAATATGGGACAATGCGAGCAGTTTGGGGGTCGATCACACCCTGTGTTACACTGGGAGACGCCATGGCTTCACTAGCTGTATCTTCATCCAGAAGACCCTCAGAGACTGCTTCTGTCAGAGTCAGTTTACCTCCAGTGCTGGGGTCTAACATGCCTCCTGTCAATGCCTGGAGCATGACAGCTTTTGGGTGAGATGCAGGGCTGACCTTTCCTTGGTAAACCCACTCCAGTTCCTCAAGCCCTGGGGCAACAGACCGATCTACTAGTCCTCGATCTACAGCATCAGAAACAGACAGCCTCATCCCTGAAGCGTGATGTATTATACCGCCCTCGGCGACCTGTTTTGCCACCACCTGATAAGCCTCCTCAGGTGTGATGAGCCCTTTCTGAATTGCTAGCTCAAGAGGAAGTGGAGACTTGGACTCTGGGTCAATAACACCCTTCATCTGTAGCTGTAAATTAGCTTTAGTGAGGGATGTTTCTGAATCTGTCTCCTTCCCTTTG
Source organism: Notolabrus celidotus (assembly GCF_009762535.1). Classification (NCBI taxonomy): domain Eukaryota; kingdom Metazoa; phylum Chordata; class Actinopteri; order Labriformes; family Labridae; genus Notolabrus; species Notolabrus celidotus. Next base: position 27,535,760 of record NC_048287.1, on the reverse strand, counting down.
TATGCCTTCTCTAGTGCCACCAATTCTTCTCTCTGGTGCTCCTCAATCAGTCCCAAATTTGCTGCCAGAGTGACAGAGACTTTCTTATCTCTACGTAAGTCAACAATCCCCCCAGACACCACCTGGGCTTCTAGGAGTCGAGCAGCGGTGTTTGAGTCAATCAAGCCTGCCTGAGCTGCCTCCCGAACCCCACAGATTTGCTTTTTCTCCACATCCACAACCCCTGCAAGGGTTTTGTCTGACTTCAGGACACTCCACATTAGATCTTCATCCAATAAACCCTCTTGCATAACATCCTGCATGCTGAGTGACTCGACGCTGCTAGCATCCAGGAAACCCCCGAACAGACCTGCCTGGGCCATTAGTTTAACTGCTGTGTGACCAGGAAGGACACCCTGAGCTACTGCCTCATCTGGGAGCAGCTTCTCCCCTTCTTCTGTCACCAGGCCTCCCTGTTTAAGCTCTGAGACTAACCTCGCCATTTCAGCATCCTCCTCTTCCTTCTCCACTGCTGAATCAGGGAAATCAATCTCTGATTTAACGTGCTTTGAGTCGGTGTCTGTTAGAGGCACATTTTCTTTGATCCTGCCTGATTCTTTTTGGGAATGCTTTCTACTGTCCTTATGAGGCTGTGTTGAAATAACATCTTTATTTGCTTTTGTTTGAAGGGGTGTAGCCTCCTTTATAAAATTAAAATCTCCCTCTGATGTGAGTGGTGCTTTCACAGCTTTTTTAACATCTTTAGTGGTTGTTCTTCTAGTCTCCTGACCACCACTATCACTGGTTTTGGATTCAGATGACACCCGCTCCTCTGGGCTTTTTGTCACTTTCTTTTCAAGAGTTTTAGAGGAGGCTACTAAACTTTCTAAAGCCTCTTTCTTTTTGGCCTTTACTTCTGCCTTTTTATTGTCAACAGCTACACCTCTCTCCACAACTGCTGATGGTTTGTGCAGCAAGTTCATATCATTTCCTTGGCTTTCTCCATGGCTGCTTGTACCATTTAATTTGGATGCTTTGCTTGGTTGGCTTTCTTCTCCAACCTCATTTTGCTTGCTGTTAGCCTCCTTTTCTGTCAAACCTAACTTTTCCACCTTTCCCAACTTCCCCTGCCCCTCTGTGGTCAAACTGCTTTGTGGTTCAACTTGACTTCCATTTACAGAGTTTCCAGGAAGCAGTTCAGTAGTTTTGACCAACTCCACCAACTCAGGATCCAGCAGCACCAGTCTTTTGCCAGAATGAGCATCCACATAGCTGTGAGTCATGAGGTGGAACAGCAGCTTGTGTCTAGCTTGTTCCTCAGGATCCATTCCTTGTGTCGGTGACGCATCCTGGACGAGGCCTTCGGTAGATGATGAAGTCAGTGGAGAGGATGGAGGGGGAGTGGAGCTTGTGGAACTCCAGCTCAAGCGGTTTAGAGATGGGGTACCTGACTGGTTCATGCTGGAAAGAACGTCTGGGATGTGGATGTCTTTGAGAAAACTGACTGAACTGGGTTCAAGAGCTTCTGGAGGACACTGGTTTAAGGGCAGCACTTGGAGGGTTTCTGGATTGTACAGAGCCCCAATGACATGTCGTTGCCTGAGGATGTTTCTTGCTAGCTCTCCTGAGATAACACCTTGTTGAACTGCTTCAACCATTGGCTGGAGTTCTCCAGATTCAGGCCAGAGAACGCCCATGAAAGCCCAAAGAGACTCGAGGACCAACAGAGCCAAACGAGGAGAGAGAAGATCCCTGCGTATACTTTCTTCTAAATCCAGGCGCTCTCCACTGAACGGATCCAGAATTCCCCCATTTTGCAGCTGTCGTGCTAACATGGCACAGGCTAGTTCCTGGTCCATAAGCCCATGGCGAACAGCTTCTTCAACTGTAAGCCGGTGGCCAGACCTTGGGTCAGCAATTCCACCAGCAAAGAGCTGAGCTTCAAGGAGTCGTACGGTGACTTTCCGATCAATCAGCCCCTCTTGGACTGCACGGAAGATGCCAACCTTTTTTCCAGATCTGAGACAGACAGAGCCTCCAGGTTGTTGTTTGACAGGGAAGAGGAGGAGGCCTGAGTCATCGCTGAGGACACAGCGCTGTTGCAGCTCATGTAGGTTTAACTTTTCAGCTGTGTTTGGATCGATCAGTTCTTTATGTTGCAGCCTCGACTGAATTTTGGTGAGGCTTCGTGGAGTCAAAAGTTTCTTGTCCTCTGCTTGCTCCAAACTCAACATTTTTCCCATGGAGCTCCTCAGACCACCGGTGTGCATCTGGAACTCTAAAATACGAAGCCCCATCTCCTCTCTGATGAGCCCAAACTCCATGGCTGTGGCTACTGGCAAACCATTTTGTTGCTGTGCATCTGTTAACTCAGTATTTTCCACCACGAGCAGGGCATTTTCCAGCTCAGAGAGAGCCTCTCTGGTATGGGCATCAATAAGGCCTTGAGCTAGGCCTTGTTCCAGTGAAAGTTTATGTGGTGAGTCTGGCTGGAGGAGCCCGCCGTTAATGATCTGAGCCTCCAATAGGACATGGCAGGTGTCTTGGTCTATCAGACCACGCTTGGCTGCCTGGAACACTGGGAATGTTTCCACTGTTCCCAGGTCGATAACTCCAGCAATGGCAATTTGTCTCTGCAAAAATAAAGAGAATTCAGTTTAGTTGATATTCACTCTGGTAACTTTAAAATGAATGTGATAAGGCACTTGAGGCCGGTAAACTTATTATGGGATGCTACTGTGTTATGATAAAACATGCAATTAAGGTGTACTAATTTCAGAATGGGAGGGTAAAATAAAAAAAGAATAACCCACAACCAGTTGCCATTAAGTAAGAACAAAAAAAATTAGACTTAAGGCATCTACCTGATATTTAAACGTGTATTTCTTCATAAAAATGCTTGATACTCACCACTCCTACATAACAAGCAATAAGCATGCAACATAGCAACAAGTAACAAAAATGCACAAAAAGCTCAAGATAAAGGTAAGCAAAAAAAAAAAGAAGATAAAAAAGTATTTTGAAAAAGAGGAGATAAAATCTCTAGGGGAAAATAAAACGTACAGGCTACAGTAAGAATATAAGCGAGCGCTACTTACCTTACGAGCTTGTTCTGTGGAACACACACTAATGGGCCAGCTTTTTGGCTCGGCAGAGCGAGGCGCGACAGGTGAGAAGCTGGTTGTTAGCAGTCTGCATGCCACTCTTCATTCTAACCTTCAACCCTACACTGACCGTAAACTTCTGTCTGATTTTACTGTGAGCTGGAACAGGTTCAGAAATGTACTCTATAAAGTCTTCTGACACCTTTAAACACAAACTGACCTAACTGAATTATTTATAAGGCTTATAATAAAAAAAAAAACACTTTAAATATATTTACTTTTCAGCTGCACCGATATGATGAGCTGCAGTTAATTCTCTTGATATTTACCATTTATCACATTTGTCTGTAATTGCTCAAGACAAATGTTAAGTAAACTGGGCTAACTCCTTATTCTTCAACACTCTGAAACACTGCAGATTTAACGATGCTATAAATGTCCTGCTTTATTTTCCATCTTGGCTCGGATGTCCATAATTCTCCTTTGGCAGCTGTTAGTGTTTCCAAGCAAAATGCCAGTTTACAGTTTCACACATCAACAGTATGCATTAGAACAAACACTTAAATCGTGATTCACACACATACACACACACACATTCTTGTGATCTGGACACAACATGCTCAAATGGTGAAGTGCTCTGTTGTTTTTTTGCATAGCTGGCCTCTGGTGCGCTAACCCTTTGAAAAAAGCTCTTTGCTTTGGTGATATTTTTAGTCACATAAAAGAACCATGTAAAACGAATAACATTCACAAGGAGTCAAAGAGGTGGAGCTGTTGAAACAAAACAATTATCATTGAGGGTTTGAAACCTGAAATCCTCCCACACATTCAATTCAATGTTCACTGATGCAGCGTATTGCTCATGGCAGGGTAAGAATCTATGAGTGAGTGAGAGGGGACTATGAACGTGTGATTTCCATTGTTTGACTAAACATAGATACATGAGTGATGCAAGTCAAAATAAATACTGAAATGTAATGTGTTGACTTTATGCAACGGCATTTCTTCACCATTGCATAAAGTAAAATAAAATGATACTATCTTGCAGCTACGTAAAGACAGATGAATGTGGTGGAGAATCTACTTGATCATGACTGTTTCTAACATGGATCTACAAACTAACTAACTGCTAGCATGACTTGCACAGTCTGGCACCACTTAGGCCATGTATTAACCATGTTAGCAGTTCAGCAGATGTATTTATGATGGTAATGATGATGATGATGATGAAAAACTAGAGTGTGAATAGTTAATGAGATGACTGCAGGCTTTAGGAGAACAATGTGAGGGTGGAACACTCCATGCTAAGACCCACTTCAGACCGTGTCGTTCAGAGTACTTCTCTTTTCCACATTTGTGCCGTGAGTTCAAATCATAGAATAGAGCTGCATCAGTCTTTTATGAAACAGACTACAGCATCTTTTAGGTAGGTGAATGATCCTTTTTATAACTTCTCCTTGAATGATGAAGAAGAAGAAGGTCACACAAAAATGCAACAAATGGAAATCATGAGATATTCTGAAAACACGTCTGAGTTGGGTTTGTGATGTTTGTTAAACCAAACCGAGTCAATGAGTGATACTTCTCAGTAGTGGTGATGTGAACACACAACATGCCGTACAACACACACTCCGGCTGGCCCACGCGTGAACTGACGCTTAGCTCGCAAGCGTTTTCAGATTCAAAGCAACATTTCACAGAAGTCCGGTCACGATAACGTTCTGTAAAGCTTGCAAAAGCTCAAAAGAAAATAGAGAATACATAGAAACACTTCTTTTCATCAATCCCTCCAACCAATCTACCTTTCTCTCCTCCTCTTTGGCCAGTCGCTGCTCCAGCTGCTGAAGCTGCTGGGTGGAGCTATCACACAGCTGGTTGTAGGTGGCCGTCAGCTCGTCCAGCTGAGCCTCCACCTGAGCACGCTCCTCTGGGGACAGCCTGAAGAGGACACAAGGGACAGGGTCAGAGCAGGCTGGGTTTATGCCTTCATCTTTATTTACATGTTCAGAAGTCTCTTAGCAAACTGGACCCTACATGATTTGTTTCGTTCCTTTCCAGCAGTCTGAATAATCAGCTGATCTTGACTTACTTGTTTGCCTGTTTTGAAAGCAGGAAGACTTTTGTGCTCCTTATGGCTTCAGCCACTTCATCTTTCTTGGCTGCCAGCTGTTCAGTGATGGCCTACAGAGAGAGTACAAACATGATGTGCTTACAACAGTCCAAACATGATGTGCTTACAACAGTCCAAACACCTTCATCTACTATATCAGTGTCTTGCCTACAATGTGTGTGACAGAAATATCGGATTACTGATGTACCTGTTGAGCAGCAATTGAGGACTCAGCGTTGGGGCCACCCGTCCGCCGCTGGAGGCCTTTGACCCAGCCAAGCAGATCTGAAACCTGGCCAACTCTGGCCTGCTTCTCCTCCTCCACCTCTTTCTGCACAGACAGAAATTAATAACCTCAAATTACTAACTCTGTTTCTGAAGGCAAGGCAGCTTTATTTGTATAGCACATTTCATACAGAAGGGCAACTCAATGTGCTTTACATTAAAACATTAAAAGCATTGGAGACATTCAGACAGGCATAAAAGAGCACAATTAAAATGACAAATATAATAAAACAGAAAAGAAAAGGAAAATTAGAAATATATTAAAAAATTAAATTATAATTTGCATTTAAAGCAAGTTAAATTAAGCTAAGATAGGAAGGCAGTGGCAAATAAAGAAGTCTTAATCTTTGATTTTAAAGAGGTGAGAGTTGGAGCAGACCTACAGCTTTCAGGAAGTGTGTTCCAGATATGTGGTGCATAATGACTAAACACTGCTTCACCATGTTTCGTTCTGACTCTAGGGACTGAAAGCAGACCAGTGCCTGATGACCTCAGAGGTCGAGATGGTTCATACAGTAGTAGCAGATCAGCAATGTATTTTGGGCCTAAACCATTCAGTGCTTTATAAACCACCAGCAGGATTTTAAAGTCTAATCTCTGACAGACAGGAAGCCAGTGTAGAGATCTAAGAACTGGAGTGATGTGGTCTACTTTTTTGGTCCTTGTTAGGACTCGAGCAGCAGCATTCTGTATGAGCTTCAGCCGTCTGATGGACTTTTTAGGGAGTCCTGTAAAGACCCCGTTACAGTAGTCTAGTCTGCTAAAGATAAATGCATGGATGAGTTTTTCTGCATCCTGCTGAGACATAAGTCCTTTAATCCTTGATATATTCTTAAGGTGATAATAGGCTGACTTTGTAATTGTCTTAATGTGGCTGCTGAAATTAAGGTCTGAGTCTAAGACTACACCAAGGTTTCTGGCTTGGTTTGAACATTTCATCTGTGCAGATTGGAGCTGAGCAGTAACCTTTAACCTTTCTTCCTCGGCTCCAAAAACAATCATTACATTTGTTTCTTTGTTTAACTGAAGAAAGTTCTGGCACGTCCAGTCATTGATTTGTTTAATGCATCTACTCAGTGGGAAATCATTTCATCAATGACAACTCTCTTAAAAAGAAATCCTCTAACTTTGAACGACAGTGATTTAATCTAACCACTCATTCCAATAAGCAACAAACCTCTTCCTCTTCTAGTCTCCTCAGTGCATCGCTGATGTACTTCACATGCTGGGTTGTCAAGGTAACCAAGGCAGTGTAGCGTGTGCGCAAGTCCATGAACTGCAGAGAAAAAAAACAGTTTAACAAAGGCAAGACATCAGTCACTTAATTCACAGCTAAAAACAGTCTGCATGTGACTCTTCTTCTTAACATAATCTCAGTGATATAAATCCACTGAGTGTTTGAGAATTTTTGTCCTGACCTCCTGAGTGATGGCGTCAGAGGAAGAGTGCATCCTCCTCCTCTTGACAGGTGACTTGTGTGTGGATTCTACAAAGGCTCTGTAGGTCATTAGCTGAAGTTCATAGTCCTGCAGAGAACAAAGAGTTAAAACATGAAGAGCTCCACAGTGTCAAAAAATAATGACTCCAAACATTTGATGTGCTGTGAAACATGTAGAGAGAGTGCCTTACCTTCACGGAGGTACAGTACTGTTTGGATTGAGTCTGGCAATCATCTAGTTTGGTCTGGTTCTTCTCAATCTCAGCTACTAATGCCTGAAGACATAATAAATATACATCACTTATCTAAGTCTGTCAGATTCGGTGTGTAGGTGTTTTTTAACCAACATTTCTATTCTGATTTGATTCAGTGAGATCAGTGTGACTCACAGTCTGCTGGGCCAGCTGTTCAGACAGCGCTTTGCTGTCCGTCTGTCCAGGGTGTGTGTTTTCTTGTCTCTCTGTCGTTTCTTCGATCCACTGGATCAGAGCAGAGTGACCGTCTCTGTACTGCTGCAGAGCTGAGCCCACAACTTCTAGATCAGCTTGTCTGCAATGAAAGGAAAACACTTTCAGAACATTGAACACACAAACACTGTGAGCAAACTTAAGTTTCACATCCAGTGTGTGAGGTAATCAGAGTTTGGAAAACAGGTAAACATTGCAGAAAAGATCCAGGGATGGCGTCTCTCTCACCGTGTCTCCGTCTGTCTCTTGATGCCACTCCATCTCTCTGTCATCTGATTGGCTCTCTCCTGGTAGCGCTCCAGTTCGGGGCTGCGGTCTGGGTGCAGCCTGCTGAGCTTAGACCCTGCGTCTTTGGCCCGAACGACCTCTGCTTGCAGAGACTTGAAGATATCCTCCTGCTCTGAAAGCTCGCTCTGCCACTTCTGGAGAAGAAAACAAAAATAGCAAATGTAAAAGAGTATCACAATATTTATTTGGTAACAAGAGGAGTTCATGTGACGATGTGTTTCTTACCCCAAGCTGATCTCTGAGGGTTTGAATAGCTGTAGTGTCAGCAGGGACGGTGTCTTCTTCACTCAGTCTGCTCTCATACTTCCTGACCTGGCTCTCTGCGTCATCCAGGCTTCGTATGAGGACGTCTACTGTTTTTAATCTGAGGAGGAAAGAGTTAAAGAGAGGTAAATAAATCACACATCTTTGGAGTGACACATCCATGAGTATAAGAATCATAAACAGGTCATCTGCCAAAGGGATAAAAAGAACTTTACTTTTCTAGATAGACGGACGACAGGTTGTGCAGTTTGTCTGTCTTCTCCACAGCCTGGTTGAGCTCAGAGCGGAGGACGGGGACGCTGGACGAGGTCGGCTTCTCCTCGAAGAAACTGACGCAGCGGCGAGACACGTCACCCAAACTAGAGCGCATGTTATCCAGTTCTGACTGCAGCTTCTGGAGAAACAGGAAGTACAGTTTAGGTTTTCTGTAAGTCACTGGGAGAAGCTACGGTTTGCAAAATAACAGCAATGTGGTGTTTTAACCATCGACTGATGACAGCTAATATATAACAATTTTTAACTCCATATTTATAAATTACTTTGTGCAAAATTAGCTTTTACTATTAAACATACAAGTCAGATTAATCATCAATCACAGCATTCTGATGGACAGTAGCTATCAGAATTATCATTCCTCTTACAGCATGTACAGGGAAAGACTTTAGAGGAGTCACACTGTATTGAAGCACTTTCTGTATCGAGAAATAATATTTTTCAGAAATAGAAACTTAATAAACTCAATATCAATTCAATATAAAGTTGCTGCATCCTGTTGCAACCAGCAGATGGAGCTCAAACTGACCTCCTGCTCTGCGATCTGGACGGTGTTGTCAGAACTGTCACCTGACAGCCGACTGGGAGGCGGAGTCTGGATCCCTCTCATGAGTCTCTGCTCAGCTTCATTCAGACGCAGGGTGATGTTCTGGAGCTCTGACAGGTACGAGCGAGACACTGACTCATCCTTTTCCACTGGAGAGAGAGAGAGAGAGACAGAGAGAGAGAGATGGAAAAGTTATTCTATGCATGATGTTGTGTTTGTTTAATGCTTATTTGTTTTCCATGTCCCAAATATATCAATCACAAGAGGCCACAATATTGTGAACACCTTTCTCAGTAATGGATGAAGTTTCTGGATGCTACCCTGTTGAATCGGTCACATTGATTTGATGCAGAGCTGTTGTTTTGTTTGATTGGCTGAGGGTTCATTGTTTAGAAACTGAACCATATTTAACTCATGTATGAAAACATTTGTGAAGTTGTCATATTTGTCCATCATGTCTCACCTGTCTCCATGCTGAGCAGCAGGTCCTTGCAGTGCTGCTGGGCCGCCTGAACGTCCCTCTCCAGCTCGCGTCTCTCGCTCGGCGTGAACAGAGAACTCTCTTTGCTGTCAGAGAGGAAGTCGGCCAGCTGGGACTCCAGGTGATCTGTGACCTGCTGCCGCTCCGTGGGGGACTGACTACGAACCTGGAGAGGGACATGGGGGTGAGTATGATGGTAAGATTTATGGAGCATGACAGGACACAGCATTGTAGAAAAGAAGCAAACACACACACACACACACACACACACACAAGAAGAGAGTCTTACCGAGTCCAGGTTCCACCCAGCAACAGTCCTGATGTCTTTGAGCAGGTAGTGCCAGGAAACAACGCTCTTCATGTTCACATGCAGCTGATGCCACAGAGACATGACCTTCTGGTACAACTGCTCTGTCCTGTTTGCAAAAAAACACACAAAGATCAGCCATGAAATGAGTGTAGGACATAAAATAAGTCAGTTTTCGATGCTCCATCTTGATAACACAATCATGTAATCCAGAATCAAACATTTCTCCATGTTGTGTTTCCAGCCTGTTCCCCACCTGCCGGCTGTTTCGATGGCCTCCTGGTTGGGAGGTGGGATGGTGAAACACACCGAGGGGACCATGGCCTCGTTTCCTGAAGGGCTGATCACCTTCCACTTGGTCCTCTGAGAGTTGTCCTCCAGCACGCACTCCTCAGCCCGGCTTATCGTGATCTGAGAGGAGGAAGGGAAGGGGGTGCAGGATGGATGCAAGAACAGAACAGTAGAGAGGGAGAGGTGGAGCACAAATGGAATGGGGGGTTGGTTTAAGTGGGGGGAAAAAAAAGGAGTGGAAGACAACATGAAGAACAAGATGTGGGAAAAGAGGAAGAAGGCAAGGGGGTGATTTAGGGAGGAGATAAGAGAGGAGATGTAAACCAAAAACTGAACGCAATGAACTCATAATGCAACACAAAATGCAAACATTCATGAATTTTGTGATGTTAGCAGAAGCCCTAATATGATGTGACATTAGAGAGCTCGACACGTGGGCACTGAAGCAGCTGTGCACATCTACTCTGGAAGCTTTCATTGAATAAGCAGCAAATATTCAAAGCACTCCAAGTGAGGTTAAAAAACACCTTAAATAACACCTGGGCTGTCCAGAGTTTTAAGACAAAAGCAGCTTGGAGTTCAAAAGCAGGAAAGTCTGTTCTTACATTAACATAAAGCTGAGGCATGACTGTGAGGAAAAGTTTAAGAGGCTACCGCTGTACTGCCTCGCCCACCCACCACCCTCTCTCACCCTTCCCTGCACACACATCCAGACATCAGTGATGCAAAGCTATGCACAAACAGTAGATACATGAGATGTAAACTAAAGCTTTAAGCTTTGTTTCTCTTTCCATATATTCTGACTGACTGAATGAGCCACGGATGCATGGACTGGAAATTCAGTTCAGTTCAGTTCAGCTCGCTGGTTGCCACCTGCTCTTATCAGCAATGAGGTACACTTATATCACCATTTAGTTCCTGTTACCTTAATGAGTATTTATATAAAGAAGGAGAGAAAATGTATGATAAAAACACAGAAATTATTTGTTTTTCTCATATCTCTCTTTAAAGAAACAGTCAACACAGCTGTTGTCATTTCCTATTTTAAGCTAGACGTACACTTTGCAAATTGAGGACAATTCTGACCCGATGTTTGAGCCGACGACTGATTTCAAAATCGGGCTGAATTCCAGTTCAATTGTGCATCGTCTAACATGCATTATTACCCGGCTCTTTTACTGATCTTGATTCTGATTGGTCGAAACCCCTTGACAACAGTTATTAACTTTCACTAACATGAGCAACGCCACAGGCAAACTGTTCACACGTCATGTCAAATCAATCCACGGAAAAGAGTTCAGACACATTTTGCTTCTGCTTATTGACCCGCAGGCCAAAACCGGCACGCCAGAGGTTCCAATCGGGCCCGACATTGCAAAGTGAAAAGATTACAGGGAAGACATTAACTGCAATTTTTCAAAAAAAGTAAGTACTATTTCAGATTTGTCCTCTGGGGGTCGCATAAAATCATAGTGGTGACGGAGCGTACCAGAACGGCACTTTTTCTCTCAAAGTGAGAAAATAGATGACTTGCTGTTTGCATAATCCAGTCGAGATTCATAAAGACTTTTTAGAGCAGTATAAGATGATCCACTAACTACTAACACTAGCACTACACCCCTGCATAAAACACTGTCCAGCAAGCAAAGTGTTCATGCTGGAGCTGAGGGGTCCAGAATAACCAACTTTACCTTCTTCATTATTATAATCTATCTGTTCTTTTGGAGTTAACATTACACACTCGTGTCAGGTGAATGGGTAACCTGTGTGTTTGGTGTGTTCGCAGCAGGTTTCAGGGCTTAAAGAGTAAAATATTCAGCCCCACTATGAGACTCATCATGGCAAAAAATACAACAGCTGCTTTTGTAGAAAGATAGTTCATTAAATGTGAACATTTTCAGAATTTACTTTTTTGCTCTAAAACAAAGGGAAACATTTGGAGTTGTTGTTATTTATAGGTTATTATGTTTTGATTTTACTGGTCCGGCCCACTTCAGATCAACTTGGGCTGTATGTGGCCCCTGAACTGAAATGAGTTGGACGCCCCTGAGACTGTAAGGTGTTTTTTATATTTATATTGGATCCTGTCTAGCAAGTAACGGCAGCGGAGTTGGTGAGAGAAACTTTAGGTTTCCGGTCTCTACAAAGAAACTTAAACCATGAGCGGTGGTGATGATAGCAGCGGGGTTCAAAGTTGTGACATTTGCCTCGCTTATTTTTAAAGGTGTGTGAACCTGAGAGCTCAGAGAAGAAGGAGAGCTGAATGAGGACAGTTTCATGTTAAATCGACCGCAACAGGAAGATAAGAATCTATCGCCGTGGAACGCTAGCTTTAAGTTCAATAACGTGTTTGTATCTTTAGTTAGTCGCCGGGTAATAAGCGGGATAATGTATAATTAGCAGGTGGTTATGGGAAATAGAATCCTGACAGGGTGAGACAAGACCCCTTCACGTCAGGGTCTTGTCTCACCCTGCCGGGATTCCCATAATTACCTTCTAACCATACATTATTCCTTACGTGTACAATGTGCAAGAGCCAGTAACACATGATCAGCCTCCAAAGGTAGGTAAGGCAGCTACAGCCACACCCAAGTGATAAATGAAAGCACACAACCAACCAGAAGCTTCTGGTGTCGTTGAGCTTGGAATAATTAAGTATGAAGCATGTGCCCATATCTAGTTTATGTTCCAAGGTTAAAACACGGACCGATTCATTTACATTTACTCTGCATGAAACCACCATGGTGTGTAAAACATTCAGAGCGACTTCATCTGAAAACCAGCTGATAAGAGAGGAGCAACCAGGGCAGTGCAGTGTGTGCAGTGTCAGAGGTGAGAGAGGGAGAATATAGGCAGCTATACCTGAACGTTTGTCTTGCCAGCCCAGCCGACAGACGAGAGGAAGGGAAGAAGATGAGGAAGAGGAAGAGGAGGAGGAGGAGGGAGTGAAAAAGGGAGAGGCAAATAAAGGTACATGAGGGTATGGAGAGAAAGGAGGAGACACAGGAAAGTGAAGGAGAGAAAGATTACTTTTGGCCATGAGGTAGTTTGTTTGTCTTAAGTATCACTTTGAGCACTGTGGCAGCTTGTAGAGCACCCGACTATCTTCCTTTTCACCTGGAAACAACACCTCACATAAAGGATGCTTCAGTGGACAAATTGACCCTGAGGAATCTAACACAACAAGCTAAAAATAGCAGCAGAAGGGGCAGCGGTACGTCCACCCTGCTGGAGTGCTAGGTGCTGTTTTTCAGTCCACAAAGGGGATGAGCCAGATGTATAATTGATCAGCTTTTAGATTCCCTGAGGGCATCACTGCAGAGAGTGAGAGGCAGAGAGAGAGAGGGACTTCACTTTATCTGTGCGTGTGTTAAATCTAAACGGCATCAAAGACAGAAACATGCAAACCTCTTGACTTCTCATGTAACATTTTTTTTTACTCCAAAGTGTCTTTTGGCTATTTTTGGGACCTGTAAAACACTATTTGTAATGTCTTGTTAAATAGTAAATGTTGGAGGTGCTATAAAAAAAAAATCAGCACTGCTGCAGCCTGTTTATCAATTTGGACCACCTAAGAGCTTGTGTAGACACACTCATCAATCTACAGACAACAATAAAATGTATCTACCAGCATGGAGGAAGCTGTGGAAAAAGAACAGCCCAAAAAAGTGACTGTGGAAAGGACTCTGAGAAAAAGTGCAGGGCAGAGAGGAGACAGTTGGTGGTGAGGGTCAAAACAATAGAGGTGAGGTATGTAGTGAGCTGATTCTGCATTTACTTTCACAGTTTGGACCAAAGTACTTCTTAATACACCTTCACTCACAGGTGTTTGAAAGCTGAGGTCAGAAAAGGAAGGCAGGCTCATTCCAGCTTTACTAGATTACACCTACTCTCTGGGAGGAGGACAACATGCATGTTTAAGAAGTTTTGTATATGATGAATCTCATACCTCTATCTGTCTGTAGTCACAGATGGCTTTGATGGGTGTTGTGGTCCCTACGGTGCTCTCCGCGCTGCGAGGGCGGAGCTGCACCACCGTCTTCGCACGGCCCACCAGGCTCGCCACCGTGCTCTTGTACTCAATCAGCTGCTCCTTCTCCTCCTGCAGGACAAACATCAGTATTAGGAACATTCTGTGCTCTTCTTCTCTAAATATGGTCCAAAGTCCACTCTGTCTTTTTTGTGTGCGAGTATACACTTTTAGATTTCTGACTCAGAAGCGTGTATTGGTGTAGTTTATAGTCATTAAAAATGTAACGGTGTTCTCTTCAACCTGACAGGTAGAAGTACATTACATTTCCACCTTGCCTCCAGCACAGAGAAGCATTTAGGAGCCATTATAAAGAAGCACAAAGACTTTTAGAGTGACAGCTAAAGAAAAATAAAGGTAATAATGATAATTTTATTTGTAGAGCTTTTCAAAAACCAAGTTACAAAGTGCTTCACATGGGCTGCAAATAAAACAGGCAGTCCATAAGAATTAAATATTCTAAAAGACATAAAATTCCCTTAAAAGAACTCTAAAGGAATACAATTATTTTAAAATATATGTCTTAAGACAGTTAAATTAAAATTCAGATAAAATCAGGAAAGGCTCTGCGATAAAAGTATGTTTTAAGAAGGGATTTAAAAGAGCTCACTGACTCAGCAGACCTGATTTCCTCAGGCAGATGGTTCCAGAGTATTGGACCCCTCACTGCGAACGCCCCTTTCATTTTCATTTTTGTAATTAGAATGCACAATAAACCTCTGCCCGAGGATCTCAATGCACGCGTCTGCTCTTAGGAACTAAAAGTTCTGCAATATGGCTAGGAGTAAGTCCATGCAGAGCTTTAAAAGTAATTATGAAATCTTAAAATCAAATTTAAAACATACAGGGAGCCAGTGCAAGGAAGCTAAAACTGGAGAGATATGGTCATAATTTTTTGGTTCTGGTTAAAACCCTTGCAGCTGAGTTCTGTACAGTTTGGAGACGATCAAGGGATTTTTTTTTGCGGGCTGCTAAAAAGACTGTTATACAGTAGACCAGGCGTGACAAGATAAAAGCATGTAAAATCGACACTGTGTCCTTAAAAGTTAAGATGGACAAAATTTTAGAAATATTTCTGAGGTGGTCAAAACACGACTGTACAAATTTTGTGGTATGATGTCCGAAAGTCAAATTGCTGTCAAAACAGACGCCAAAATTCTTTGCAGCAGGTTTGATGTGATTCACCATGCACCAAGGTAAGTTAAAGGAGAGTTGGAGACAAAGAGAGATGGACTGAGGGAAAGTGAGAGAGGGCCTGGGTGAACAACTTAATACATTACATCCCTGAAATGAATTTCACGCTAAGATGATGTTTGCTGCAGTCAGCACCGTCATAACAAGGCAAATGACAAGCTTGAAATGAATACAATAGAGACGTCAATTCAAATGTAGGTGCAGAATTACAAACTGATTAACATTACAAGCATCAATATGAGAATAATTAGATTATCAGTGAAGCATTTTCTCTCATTTACAGTCATGTATAAGTCTCAGCAGTGAAATGTGAAGAGGGATGTTTGTTTTCATTAACATACTCTCCATCTCGCCACTATCATCTCTCTCTCCTCATCTTCCTCTATCTCTCTTTCCAACTCGGTCTCAGCAGATGTGTGTCTAACATGAGTCTGGTCCTGCTGGAGGTTTCTGCCTGTTAAAGGAAGTTTGTCCTTGCCACTGTAACTTGCTAAATGCTACAAAGTGCTCTGCTCATGGTGGATTAAGATGAGATCAGACTGAGTCCTGTCTGTAGGATTGGACTGGATCTTATCCTGTCTTGATGTTGGGTCTTTGTTAATAATAGGGCACGAGTACACACACTGGTATGTAGCATGTGTTTACAGCCACGCTGTATGTCGCAATGCTAACTGCACAGATCTGTGAAAAAGCAGCTTTGTGTGACAAAAGTACACACCTCTATTCTAAAAGGATACTCTCACTGCTCTGGCCTGTGGAGCGTTGCCCACACCAACTTTGCCATCTGTTTGAAGTCAGAGGTGTGTGTCTTTGTGTTACTGTGCATGCGTGCATGCGTGCTTGCGTGCGTGTGTGCAAAAGGTATGTGTGTGAAGGTGCCACAGGGGGGATGATTCAGCGAAGGCCCTCTCTAACAGATTACTTCACTCTGTCATGTGGCGTGCTGCAGCTGCTTGAGGCAGAGCACAACAATCAGGATGACACCGGTATGTTAACACTTCAGCTCCTGTAGCTCTCTGTCGCTGCTGCTCTACAGAATATTAAGAATAAGGTGGAGAGACAAGCCTCGGTTCAGGATGGTTCTGCATTTATCTTTGCAGAGCTGCTCTGTGCACGTACAGACGCAGCACAGCTTCTAAACCCAAAGACACACTGTGAGCTAATAAGCTGAAGACATTATATATAATATATTCATTATTCAGATAGACATAGAGATTATTTTTTTAAAGAAGGAGTGTATAATTGCTTTAAGTAATTGTAAAGAGGATAGGTCAGGCTTGGCTTGGCTGTCTGTACAGATATTTAGAACAGACTTTCCCTTTAGGGGAAATCAACAGGATCATATTCTATCACATCATAACCTGTATCATATTGTATCCTATCATATTATATTGTACTGTACTGTATTATATCCCATTGTGTCATGCAGTATTGTATAACTTCCTCTTATTATATTAAATCATATTATATTGTATTCTATTATATGGTATCCTATCTCAGAGGTTCCCAAAGTGGGGATTGGGACCCCTTGAGGGCTCACGAGACACGAGAGGGGGTCGCGAGGTGTCTTCCAGAATTTTAATTTTTTTCCAAGTAATCTAAAAATACATACATACATATTTTAGGGAGTTTTGAACTGGCTGAGAAACAGACTGAAAATGATACTGATGCCTCTTTATAACCTTCAATAGCAAACAAGTCCATCAGCAGCAACACTGACACCTTCTCTGTTGTAATTTTTAATGCCTGAAACCGCCCTGGGGGGGTAGGTGCCAGACCAGATGATGGACATCTTGCTTCAGAAACAGCCTTTCTTTGACTGTTTTCATGGAAAATAATCACATTGCCTGATAAAGTTGACTGTTGAACACAACAGGATGAGGCTTTTGTTGAAAACACTACTTTTGCATGTATAGGACTAGAGAAAAGAGGTATCACTTTGTCCACAAGGGGGGGGCGCCAGAATTGATACAAAACAAAAGTTCCTCACAGCAGCTTTAAATTAGGGTCAGAGTTAGAGTTAGTTACAGTTAATTTATAAAAGCATCAGTAGCAGCAGGACAAGAAAGACAGCCAGATAGACCGGCTAAATGAAGTATGAAGCAACATTTAATCACTTTGAGGGACAGTGAGGGTCGCGAGTCTTTGGCACCTGTATTTTGGGGGTGAAAAGTTTTAGAACTCCTGTCCTAGCTTATAGTATCATATCATATCCTATCATATTCTATCCTCCCTTGTCTTGCATTGTATCCTATCATATCATAGCATACAGCATTGTATTATATCATAGGGTATTGCACCCTAAATCAACCTTTACTGCCTGATTTTTAGTGAATAAACTAACATTGAGAGTTAACTTCTTTGCTCATGGACTCTTTAATGTATCTTGTGGTTCAAACATTGATTTGAGGAGGGTTATAAGAGTGATAAATTGCTGTATTCTAAATATGAAGGGTGCAAAAAGTCAATGAATTCTTCCTGTGTATCCCTGAGAACTGTAAATAAAAACCATGACGCGGGATGGGTACCATTGAGTCCTGCAGCAGGTCCTCCAGCTTGCTCAGTCTGCTGTTCTTGTCACATGTGTACTGTCTCTTGATGGTTTCCTGGAGCTGGCGCAGGTACGACTCACAGTCCCGGGCGTCGCTCATAAACTGACGGAGAGAGAGGCAACATTAAAACCCAAGGACGATCTTCACGGGATCATAAAGTGGAAGATGTATGAGGAAGATGCTACCGTTACATCCCCTAACTTTAGTTTATGGTAGAGGGTGCATCATGTGTTTGCAGTGATGCTTTGTGATTCTTCTTCATCACAATGCAAACACACTCATACAGACCTCTTTTTATGTGTCTAAACAAGATAAGGAGGTATTCACAAACACAACCCTGCTCAGAGATGTTTTGATTAAATTAGCGCTAACAAATGAATATCCTACAGATCAGTTTATGGTTTCTAATTCTGGGGTTAAAAGCAAACTATCCTTGAATACGATGAATGTTTCTTCAGCCGGTTGTCGACTCACATGAAAGTATGCCGTGTTGTCTTTGAGGTGCTGCTCCACACACACACAGAGCTGCTTCACCCACTGCCACTGAGTCTGCAGGGCGGCACTGTAGGCCTGATAACACACAGAGACAAAGAGAAGAGAGAGAGCACTGTCACACTGAAGTCACGTACAGTTCAAGCCACTGAAGGTAGCTACCAGGCATTTACAGACATGTTGATCTTTATCATTTGGAGGGGAACGTAAACATGTGATGGGTAAAGAAAACTTATCCTAACAAAGTTCTCACTCAGTGTTTCTATCAGACTTTTCTTAAGATGCACCTTAAAGGTTTCAAAAAGGTCACAGTTTACCTGTTGCCCTTTTGAATTTTGTTAAACATGCAGAATAACAAAGTAGGAAGGACACAATACAATGCATTTTAACAAAAGCATTTTGCTTCAACTGCTCCTGTGAGAAAGTCACAGAGGCAAAAACCCAACATCCTTAAAGGTTACTCTGTCAAACTGAGTTACATCAGAGGCTCACCTCTACGGTCTGTTTCGCCGGGTGGTTCTCCTGACACAGACGATTGGCTGTTTCCTGGAGGGACCGCATCACTTCTTGTTTCTCATCCAGCTCCAACCTCATGTCCTGCAAACACAACAGGAAAAAGGAGGATTGTAGATCAAATGTTTCATGCAAAAGTAGTGTTTCTGTGCATGTAAACAAAAAAATAAACATACTTTGGAATGATTGTGTTCTGTGGGAGCTCTAAAAAGGCTTGTTTTATGTAAGGCTATATTTTTTCTTTCACTCAGGTCCTTTTCCCCCGCATTATTCCCCTGGTTTGTGGTGCATTGTTTTGTTTTTTGTAACTGAATTAACCATCAGTGTATCCTGTTTGCCCCCGCCCTGCACTCACTTCGTATAATTCCTTCTTGGCGTTCATGTTGGGGTTGTTGTCGCTCCAATCAAAGGCGATCTCCTCCTCCTCCCTCTCGTTGAGCCAGATCAGCTCCTCGGTGCAGTGGGACACAAACGCATGCAAGCTCTCCAAGCTCCGCAGGCGCCATGACGAATGTTCCTATGCCAACCACACAAACAAACATCATCGTTATGCTGATCAGTGCTGCAGGGACACAAAAAAAAATCCTCTATTCTCCGGTCATTTGCATTACTTGTTCATTCTGGTACATTACCAGGGACAGTCTTGATGAGGGTGAAAAAATATGAAGATACTGACTTAAGTTCAGAGTAAGACCTCTGAATGTGCACAGAGGGCTTTTACTGAACATAGTTAAGATAACACAAATGTGCTAAATTACATGCACTAAGAGTTTCCATTTTTTCCTGCAGACTATAAACATTCTATAAATACTGCTCATGATACTTCTTGTCTTATATTCTCCACTTTTGGAGTTCTATCTAGTTAATCTGGAGGGGAACGAGTCAGGGTGTGGGGCTATTTGTTGTTTTGTATTTCGTATGTTGTCTGTGTTTCTTTGTTCCTGAGAAAAAACAGAAACTGTAACAACTTTTAACTTTAGAAATGATTGTTTTTTCTGTGAAAATCAATAAACAAAGTTTAAAAAAAAATATATATATATTGCTCATGATAATACTTGGATATTTTAATTGATTTATATTCCTTTTGCTCTGTTTTATTTTCTCTATTTCTATCTCTTCATTTCCTCTTATTTGATGTATTACTTTTACTGCTTTTCCTCTTCTTTCTTTCTGTTGTGTTTTTACATTTTTAACATCTTTTGTCCTCTTTGTTTATCTTTCTACTAACTCTACTTTCGTATTGTCCCTGCTAAGTCTGGCTGTGTTGTTTGGGTTCTTTGTTGTTATGATTGGCTTGTTTTGTATATATATTTTATTCATTTTTCACATAAAAAACACAGAACAAGACAGCACAGACGCAGTCAAATTACTGAAGAAAATACAAATATACATATAAAAACAATAATAACATACATGGGTCATAATAACATATGTCATATCAGATACAATCTTATTTATCTAAATTACATGTCAAAGGGAAAAACAAGACTATGACGTATTTTTGAAGATAAAGTGTGGGCACCCTTTATGCAGTAATGATTGAATAATAAAAATAGAAATAAAAAAATAAAAAACATATAAAATAATAATAATAATAATAATAATAATAATAATAATAATAATAATACCTGTTTTTTTGTATAGCACTTTTCAATACGAGTAAAGTGCTTCACTAAAACAGTCAAAATTATCAAAGTAGAGACCTAAAATGTTAAAAAATGGAATAAATTCACAAATTAAAAGCTTTACTATAAAAGTTTGTCTTGAGTAGTGAAATAAAATTAGGGACTGATTCTGCAAGTCTAATCAAAGCAAAGGTGGCATATAAATACAGTGATTATTACTGTATGTCTCCTCATCTTAAACAAAGGTCTAGTGCACATGTCTGTGATCATGTTCTTATTGGGTTTTCTAACTGGGTGCATTAACTGTTATACATGATAAAAGTGATTATGCAGAATTAATAACCTACCTCTGAGAAACCTCCAGAACACATTAACATAATTAGCTCTTTTAAAGATAAATCTGTAAGCACATTTATGAGATTAAACTGTGACCTGTGAGGAGAAGGAAAAGCTTTGAAAGAGAATATTAAACCAAAGAGAGCCTTCTGAGGAAATCTGTTGCTAACTTTTAAACTGAATTATACATTTATTTTTAAGTACTCCAGCTTTAATATTGTGTAGTTCAAAATATATAAAATAAAATGAATTAAAACTTATTTAGAGAAAAGAGGAGAGCAGTAAATGAAATGGGAGAAAGGGGCATTTGGGGAAAGCAGAAAAAAAAGGAGCAGATGTAGAAATGTGTTCTTAGCATGAGAGGGCTGTCATGGTGTAATGGGATTAACTGAAGGAAGGGTGAGACAAAGAAGTGTGCTACTATGAATACACACACACTCATACACACACACACACACACACACTGACTGACCAGTAGTTTGCAGTATTGATGCTCCAGCTTGGCCAGGGTTTCAGAGTAACTGCTCTTGAAGTTTGGAGTGACTTTAGCCTGGAGGAGCAAACAAGTGAAGCTTCATTACGATCGACCGACCACAACATGTTAGCAGGACTATCTCTGAGTTCATGTATAAGTGATGTGTGTTTACCTCGTAGCTGCGTGCCTCCTGTAGGCTGCTCATTAGTTCTTCCACTGCAGTGTGTATGCTGTTGTGCTCTTGTAGGTTGTTTTCCACAGAGGGAAGGTCTGCGCCCCATTCTGCTCGCTCCATGAGCTCCTGACAAAGAAAACAAACACAGGCTGTCGTTTTTAACTCGCTCCGTTTTCAGTTCAAAGAGTTTAAAGGCTGGTTGTAATATTTAGTTTTAAATCATGTGTGTGTGTGTTTACATTACTGCTGTTTAATCTCATAATGATAGAGATACATGCACAACATTCACCTCAAAATGTAAGGGCTTTATCTTAATGTTCCTGGAGTAAGTAAGGATGAATGTAGAGTTTCTGCTTTAAACATGTGAGAATTCACTTCCTTTCTCCCTTTAGTGTCATCTTAAAATACTCTTTAAAATCATGGGTTATTTTTCATATTTATGGCATACTTTTTGGTGTAATTGTTTGATGTAAAATGTAACTTTTGTGAATTTTTTATTGCAAAGATCACCTTATTTGAATTTTTACACATTATATACAGAAGATCAAATTAGAAAATGTAGTGAGAGATGTGTTTCTTGTAAAAGAAAACAAATAAAGGAGATAAGTTTAATAAATTAGCTAATGAAAAAATAATAATAACAAAAAAAATAATTATTATTATAATTTAAAATAGAAATTAATGCATAGAGAAAATAAAAATGAAAATAATAATAATGAAAATACAATAAAATAAATATTAAAAAAATTCAATAAATGCCAAAGGTAAAAATAATAATAATTTTGTGTTTTTTGTATGGTTTTGTATTTACTGTAATAAGGATTTTCTTGTTAAAATAAAGATTCTTATATTGATAATGATAAACAAAATCATCTTATGCCTCTAATGACTGATAGAGCAACAAAAAAATAATCCCCCAATAAACACACAATAATGTTTATTCATGTCCCTGAATATAAATAAAGACCCACCTGTGTCTCCTCCACCCATCCCAGCAGCTCATAGATGAACCTCAGGCTTCCTTCATCCTCTGATGAAGACATGGCCACCAGCTGAGAGCGAGCCATAGGTCGCCGCAGGAGTGCTGCACCCACGGCTCCCACGGCTCCCACAGCTCCCAGCAGTGTCTGCCCCAGCGAGAGGCCGCTGTCCGTGGGTCTGTGGGTGGTGTGCTCTGCTCCCATGCTTCCCAGCGACTGAGTGAAGTGACCCTTCCTGTAGACGCTGGAGCACTGCAGTCTGAGGGAGACCAGCTCCTCCTGAAGGCAGGACACTCTGGAGACGGGTGACAGAAAGTTATGAGAGGGAGACGATTGCTTGTCCATTTCTGAAGTCATGCTAACATGTTGTAGTTGATGTAAAGCCTTAAACTTGCTCTTAATAAAAAGTCGTGTTCAGTAGTAAAGATTACCTTGCTGAACAAAATGTGAAGTATTATGAAAATGTGTTTACAACAGAGCAATAATCCAACATAAAGAGTCCCATAAGTCTTTTGTTTATGGAACCAGGGCAATGCAAACCTCTGGGCTGGCATATTTATCTCTGCAGCACTCCCTCAGCAGTCCCCACTCTCTGAGTCTGTGATGAAGCCTAAACTGCAGCAGCTACATCCCTCTCTCTGGCTTAAACTGTTCACTTATGGAGGATTTAACAAGAGACCAGGGTGCAGGATCTGAGGACACTTAAGCTTAGAGAAAAAAAGTGCAGCTAAAGTTTCTCAAGGTGGTTATTTCATTACGTTTCATGGCAGCAGTCGAAACTCTTTGAGCTGCATACTGATGAGAAACAAAACAAGGATTCTCTTTCATCTGTTTTGACAGCACTGTTCTACATCAAAGCGTCTTAAAGCATTGAAAAGACAATGGATGAACCACCGCAGATCATTAAATGGAATTTAAAGTGAACACAAAACAACTTGTTGACCCACAATTAAGCATAATGAGCCGACTGTGATCGCTGTAATTGCGTATATAACACTGATTGATAGCATAAGGACCACTGTGATAGATATTAGCTTTTCAACCGTTCCCCTCTGAGCTGAGCAAATCAAATCAGTCCCCTCAACTCCATCAAACCCTGACTCCAGACTCACCTGAACGCCAGCTGCTCCACCTGGTAGTATTTCTCATCTCGGAGGACTTTCAGCTCCTGGTTGAGCTGTCTGATGAGAGACTCGCAGTCCTGCAGGTAGCAGGCGAGTTCTCTCTCACACTGCACCGCCTCGCCGCTCTCCACCCGAGACATGTCCTGCACACCAGCAGAGAAAAGAAACAATGAGAGTTGTGCTAACTTAGCTGATGTGTTTGGGTTCATTTTCATGAGCTTGTTTGATTTTTAGCTTAGTGTTCCACAGAGATAGATGAAGTGAACAATACAGCAAATATAAGTGGGATCTCTTACGTAGAAATTTGAGAAATACACCAAAGTAACTATGTGGAAAGCTAAATGTGGAAGCTGACACAGTTTGCAACACAGAAAGAAGTGAAAGAGGTGAGGAAATATTGACAGTCCCTAAGGAGCATTTGATTTTACAGCTTGCACGCATTAACACATCATAAACCAACACACTATATCATCCAACACTCACCCACCTTAAACCCCTAGACTCTGCATGTGTGTGTTTGTGTGTGCGCTGTGAAGGAAATGAAGGAAAGACAGAAATAAGATGTTTGGTACTTACAGCCTGAAGTGTGTTCTTTGCAAGGGTGAGCTTCTCCTCACAGTCCAGAGCCATGTTCTGGATCTTGTTGGCCCTCTGAAGCAGCAGTTCTAACCTGAAAACACACAAACGTAGAGGTTAGAGGGGCAAGTCCCTGAAAATCACACTAGATGAGGAATTTAGAAACAGTCTGAAAGAAGTGGATGTTTAAATGGATTTGTGTGCACGTGCATGCGTGTGTCCGGTGTGCGTGCGTACCTTTCCACAGCCGGCCGTAGAGCCTTCTCTCTCTCCAGCATCTCCAGGATGAGTTTGCCCCACTCCTCCTCGAGTTCATTAGGATGGAGGCCCTGAGGAAGCTTGATACGACCGAACTCTATCCACACCTGCACACACATATCGAGTGCATACTTAACATCCCATCATGCATCACTGCAAATGCATAAAACTGTACAAGCACTAAGTAACAAACTCTGTCAAATGCCTCCATGGGAGACAGCTTTTTGATCTTCCATACAGATTTGTGCAGAGTTTTACGATGCAATACTGGGACCAAGGATGTGTCGGATCACATGGAAGTCTCGCTTGATTTCTGGGTTCTTCAATCAAATGAGACAACAAATAAAGGAGGATATAACAAGTTATCTCTAAGAAAACGATACGAAGATAACTTTCATATCATGGCACGGAGAAAAAAATGAGGTAAACAAAAACTAGAGCTGAATTGGTGAAGCTACTTCCCTCCAGATTACATGAGAATCAAAAAACCTGAACTAAAATAAGTCCCACCACTACAGAGACTCCGGTCACATCAGCTGAGTGAGGATAAAGGAGGAGTTATTAAAGATGATCATGTGTTTGTGTGCAATCAAACAATCTGCTGCATTGATACCAGCAAAACAGTGGAAAGGACTTCGCTCCAGGAGAGAGATGTATGACTCAAACTGCTCCAAACTCAATCACTACCAAACTCTCCTCCTCTCATTTACACACTCCTGATGCCCCGGAGCTCAACCCCGTGATGCACAGCCGGCTCTGCATGTGGTGCCAAGTGTTGGTTGCTTCTTCCTTCTCTGTCTCTTCTCTGTGTTCTGTTTCACGGTCGTTGCCTTCCTCTGTTTTTCGTCTTACCTCCAGCAGCTTGTAGAGGTGTTCGATGTGACTTTTCTCCATCTCCTTTGTGGGGATCTCCGTCTCTTTGAAATGGACGTATTCATTGTAAAGTGCCTGTAGGAGGAGAGGGACAGAAGTTACTGCTGTGTGCAGTGAGGTAGGCATTAACAGACATTCAATCAATCCCTGTTATTAGAGGGAAACACGACGTAACCACAGGCTAGTTCTTATGGTGATCACCAGCGAGTTGTCTCCTCCATTATCTCAGAGGACAGCTTGACGGTTCAATTCCCTCAGACATATTTCCTCCCTTTCCTTAGACATCATGTCAGACATCATTCCACTCCCTTTGCTTTTCACATTACTCTTCCCTTCTTTTAAATGTCACGCCTCTGTTCTGCAAATTCATTCTTTTTATTTTGCATTCTTCACTCCCCCTCACTCACCTACCTCTGTCTGTCGTCCATTTCATTAAAGTCTGTCCCTCCCTCTGTCTTCACCATTACTCGCTCTCAAAGTTTTACAGATATTGCACATCACCTTCTTTTCTTACTTTCTTTCTGCATGCATGATGGAGATTGAAAAGCAAAAGCTTTGATAATAAAATGGAATTCGATTCCCAACACAACCAAATGTATTTGCCAATAAGTATGTCTTCATATGCTTACAACACACAGGATAATTCAATCTTCACGTCACCACTTCTACTAAGGTTGGAGTTGAGCTCTTGCTGTTTTGCCTTCATCACTTGAAGCTCATGAGAACACAAAACAAGAAACGACAGAGCTCAAACATCGTGTGCTCACCTTGAGTTCCACAGGGTTCTGTGGGAAGTTCTTGTTGGCCATGAGGGCCGTATGCTGGCGGCTCCACTGGAGCAGAGAGGAGAACCTGGACTGGTACTCCGACCAGCGCTGGTCCACCTCCTGATGATGCAGGAGAAGGAGAAGGAGAAAAGGGAATTCTCAGTGAAGTCATACATTACAAACTCACAGCCCTCTACTAAAAGTGATTCATAGTAAACGACTGCAGCGCTGTTTAATTAATTGCATCATTATTTGAGACCTGCAGGTCATTACTCATGACGCCGCACAGTCTACGAGAAGAGAAAATGGAAGTAACATTTCTGCTGAGGACGGCGTGAACAATGAACATGAGTGAGACATAAACATTAAGAAGTATTTTAAAAGTTCACTGGATACGTAGCAACTAAAGGTAATGTAGCGTAACACATTATAAACTGTAGTTCATGCATGTGAACGCATACGAACTAGCCTGCAAAATGAGGAACAAGAGCAGCAATGTGAAAAATGTAATCAAGAATGTGAGCGGGGTGAAACTAATTAAAGTCAGTTCTTCATGTATAACGAGCTCAAACACACGAGCAGCAAAGTTTAGGTAGTTTAAAAAAGAAGGATGTATCATACGTTTGCAGAGATGCCCTCTCCTCCCTCTGGGATTTTGGGGAAGGCATCGTAGATGGAGGAGACGTAGGTGATGACTGACTTTTCATCTGGAGATGGAACATCAACATCTGGAGAGGAACAGAAAGAGGGAAAGTTTGAGAAGGAAGTAAAAATAAAGGAAAACTTGCAGAGAAAGTGCCAACTACATTATCAGTTAAAGTAAAACAAGACATTTTAGTAAGAAGGTGTCAAAAGCTCATTTGACAAGAAATATATCACATTTCAGTCACGTTTAATTCTAGAGTTGCAGCCAATTAACACCCAGCTAACACACTGAACTAAGAGGACTCAATATGTGGACATCAGCCAAAGCATCACTTTCGCTCTGATGGTCTGTGGTGAGTAGATTTTTTGTTTCTGTGTGAAAAATACCAAATATTGCAAAATATGCTTTTTACTTTTATTTTATTATTATTATCATTTTTTTAGCTTTTATCCAAGTAATTGTTTAAAATTGTATATGATTATTTATTCTTTTGATTTATTTTTATTTTGTCATTTATTTTTTGAATGTTCCTAATTTATCCTTTTCACTCTAATTTTCCTGATGTGATGTCGTTCCTCATTCTGAAAACCTCTTTTATTATCCTTTTAATGCTTTTATTTACTTATGTATTTGTATTTATTTATTCTATCTATTTAACCTTTAAAAACCTCTTAAACAATGATTTATTGGTCTATTGTCACACCACTTCATTCTGTTTAATTTGTGTTTATTCTTCATAACCTCTTGCGTTGTATTCTGTTTTGCATTGTTAAAATTCCTCCTCCATGTCTGTCAAAAGGTTTACTTTGCTATTAGAATCATAGGACCAAACATTAGTTTTTAAAGGTGCTATATAAATAAAGTTATTAAAGTTATTATAAATATAGCAGGGTTTAAGCAAGATAAATAGCATTCAAGTATTCACAAGTCAGTCAGTATTAACCCTGGAAGATATGTCCTCATGTTTGCAAACTTCTAAATTTAAAGCTGGATCAAAACAAGACAGAAATATCACTACAAGAAGAATTATCTCCTTTTTCTATTGTCTTGACTCTCTGTGAGGAATCCCTGCGCACAAGCTACTTCCACAAAACTATCACTTCAAAGTATCCTCTGGCAGGGAGACAGCTCCTCGGTTCATTCCTCTCTTCAGATAATTTGTCTCACCCTCAGCGTCCAGGAGTCTGGTCACCCCTAGCGACTCGGCGATCTCGAAGGCCTGCTCAAGGTTCTCCCGGTTACTCTGCCGCGACAGCACCTCCATGTCGATCAGGTCTGGCCTGGAAAACAAACACACACACAAGAGTGGGCTTTGAGTTCATCTCTGTCTTTCCTACCTGCACTTATCTGTCTGTGAATCATGTGAATAATGTGCTTTCCTGGATGAATGTGGTTCGTTAACACCTTCAACACCTTATGAGTATTTTTAATCGGTCAAAGTTATGTTCTGTGAAATCACACAGTGTATCCATCTCAATGAAGACTCTCATTAACTCAAAAAGCACCACCTTATAGGTCATCCTCTTACCTGTATCTGTGCAGCAGGGCGTTGAACATGCGTCCATCGCTCCAGGAGGAGGAGAAGTTGGTGCAGCGGAGGCCGGGGTAGCCTTCTGTCGCTTGCTGGCTCCATATTAACAGCTTCTCTTTGGCCGTGAGGTCGCCCGATTCGCCGCTCACATAGATCTCTGAAATCTGGAGGGAACAGAGAAAGAGGCACAGGGTGAGGGTCAGTGCTGTGATTCACCATGCTTGTTGAGATAAATGTGATCAGACATAAAATGGTAATTTTTTCAGGAATCAAATAATATTCCATTCACATGAAAAAGTCAGAAGAAGGTGCTTCTGCTGAATTTATTATGCTCTATCTTGATGTTCTGACTATTTTAAACCAGTGCACAAATTGAGCTTTACAGTGACACGGCATCCACATTACAGAGCTACAGCCACCATGACTCAGCAGAAGCAGACGTCTGTTCCTGGTTTCATTCACTCTGATTCAACCGGTCATCTCTTGTTGAACCCCTCCTTCATCTCTCTTATAATAAATTGAGTGTGAGAGAGAGAGAGAGAGAGAGAGAGAGAGAGAGAGAGAGAGAGAGAGAGAGAGAGAGAGAGAGAGAGAGAGAGAGAGAGAGAGAGAGAGAGAGGGGACGCATATCTGAATGAGTTTCATGTTTTTCTACATTCATGTAACACTTTTTCCAATTTCAGCTCCATCTACAGTCTAGCCAGCTTATTAGCTCCTCCCCCACACACACACCCAACACTTTGCCTCCTCTCCTTCATCTCCTTCTGTCTCGTGCCTCCTCCTCTTCCTCCACCCCCCCCCCCCAACCTTGATCTGTCTCTTCAGTTTGCTGTGCTCTTTCATCTGTTCTGCCTCAGATGCTGTTGATCAATCTGCTCAGCCGTCTCCTCCTCAGCCTCCTCAACATGCCGTCCTCAAACCACGTCTCCTTTGATTTTCAGTGATGTTGTGTAAAGAAGAGGGGGGGGGGTCATATTTAAGAACCACATGTAAAATGTGCTCATTGTTCAGAGACTTGAGATCAGAGTTGTTTGATTGTTTCAATATCAACAGTTATTTCAGTGAGTGTTGAAATCATGAGTAGTTAATAACTTCTCCCTCATCTTCTCAAGCTGACCTCATCATGTCACCGTGTGAGAGTAAGGGATCCAGACAGGAGACAGATGACAGACCAGATGTTGTTTTAGTAAATGAAAGCTAGGCCTTAAAAATAGGCCAAGCTAACAGCCGAAGTTAAAATACTTTAACATTGTTTACCTCTGCCTAAGGCTGGGCGAGAATTCAATAACGATAATTATCGTGATATAATTTTCTCAATATAAATATAACAAATGTTTGAAACAAATTGGATGTATTTGAACTAGGGATGTAAACAATTCATGGAGTATTGATTAATTGATTGTTAGGAACTTACTCAAAACACGCATTTTTGTTTTCAATTTTCCGCCACGTGGAACAAACATCATGTGGTCTCATATTACACTCAGCTATCAGGGAGGTGTTATAAGTTTAAAGCATCTTTCAAAGTGATTCAGCTGGTTAAAGGTGTTGCGCTTAGCTGAGACGCTCAGCTGGCAGCTGCGGCTGCACGTCAAGTCTCCACATGTGCTCTTTAAAGAGGATCAATGCGCAACTGCTGCCAACACGACACGGCCACACAAGTTGTCAACTTTAAACAAGATATTTCCCTACCTATGGATACAAAGCCAACAGACTGGTAGGAATTGCTAGTATGCTATGTTTGCAGACCAGCAACATCAGAGCTGTCTGAGCTTTTCTGCTGCTACTGACTATAACCCAGTTGCGCTCCAGGATGACTTCTGATTATTTTTCTCCAAAAGAACGAGTAGACAGAAAACTTGACACTGTGAGTGTGAAGTACTTTTCTGTTCAGGTCTCTTGTTGCAGCAAAACCACAATTACTAGTCTGAGCCTTCACTTTGTAAGACTATGTCCATGGAGATTGTTTATGAGCCTGAGCGTTGATATTCAGCTTGTGAAACATGTGACCTGTATTCAACACCTTCAGTTACATGCATTTTGTTGCTGTGGAAAATAATTTAGGGGGAAAACAATGTAATTAGCATTGTTTTGACATTAGGAAAACTCTCTTTTTGTAATTGATTAATCAATAATTGATCATTAACATTTACAAAGATCGATCACAGAAAATACTTAAAATTGACATCCCTAATTTGAACCTGTAATTACAACCCTCAACCACTGGAAAGGAAGGGGGCGCTAATGTGTCTTAAACACTAGTTGCCACCCAACATTAGTGAGAAGAAGATAATTTGGAAGTGGGTAAATAAATCAGATTATCTAAATTACTTCAGAAAAATAAGAATCTACAAACTAAAACTTCACAAAAATGTAATCTTACACAAAAGATCTGTTTCCTGTTCCAGTACTGTCAGAAATGATGGATTCAAGAAGCTCATCAGATAACTAAATCCAGATACAAGCTAACAAACTTTCAACTTTCACTATGGAGCAAAAATCTGCCTTAAAATTGAAAGGAAATAATGATTTGATTTTTACCGTGATATTTATTGATATCGACTGGTATGAAAAAATGATCATGATAACATCTTGTTTAATATCGCCCAGCTCTACCTCTGCCTCAGATTTAACAACCCTTATGTAGCACAGTGAGTCTGATTTGAAACTGAGAGCACTTTAAAGACCTACAGTACATTTTTCTAAAGCCCTGAAGAAACTCCAGACTTCCATGGAGACAGACGGACGCGCTATCAATGTTTCTGCCCACTGAGCTACACCACCACTTTTGCCATTTCCCCCCTTTCGTCTTCCTTTCTCTCAATTTGCCCTCTTATGCTCCGACTGTCTGCGGCGAGAAAAGCCGAGTGATGGATATGCTGTAACTGTCAGAGCTTGGCTGCTGTTGGTGTCATCAGTATTCTTCTGCCATCCCGTCTTCCCTCTCTCATTGTCCTGCACTCCCTCCCTCTCTCACTGTGTTGCTAATATAGAGCGGTATGAAAGTCCAGTGTATGCCAGGAGACTGCAGCAGCAACAGCCAAAAAGACATGAAGGAGGGAGGGAGAGGAGAGAGAGAGAGAGAGAGAGAGGGGAAAGGGATGAGAGAGTGAAGCAAGGCCAGCATCAGAGGAGAGGGTAGACTGAGACTGAGCCACTGACTGCAAACAGTTCTATAAAGTACTATCTGTACTCTAAGTTAAATACATACATCTCCAGCCCTGTGGCTTTAACTGTGCATGCGACCAGGATAAGGAACATGATGTAAGTATCAGCTTGGTATTCCTCTCGACTCTACTAAAGTAAACAAATTATGACAAACAAATAAAAGACACTAATGGAAGGTGTGCCTTGAATGGAAATTGATAAAAAGGGATTCTGCTGTTTTCCTGCAGAGCTCCGTCTCTCTGTATGCATCCACGACCTCCTGTGCAGAGAAAACACAGAGCGTTCAATCCTCCATCTGAATATTGATACAGCTCTCTGTGTGAGGGCTGCGTCCGCACAGACAGCCTCCACCCCCACTGCTACAGTATCTCATCCACCACTTACTGATGTGCATATCTTCCATGCCTTTATTCATGATATGAATCTATTGAAGGGTTTCCTCTTTGGTGGTTTAAACACACAGAGCAGAGAACTGTAACAAAATATTCCAGGTTCACTAGCTCAGAATATCTATGTTTCAGTGGTCTAATCTGAACA
This sequence comes from Notolabrus celidotus, assembly GCF_009762535.1. Lineage (NCBI taxonomy): Eukaryota > Metazoa > Chordata > Actinopteri > Labriformes > Labridae > Notolabrus > Notolabrus celidotus. The sequence goes on along the minus strand of NC_048287.1, from coordinate 27,504,074 downwards.
AATTGGAGAACTTAAGTCTGATTCATCTTCTGAAAGAGGACGGCTGTGATGTTAATCTTAAGAAAACGAAGAGACCCTTGAGTTCATAAGAATTCATCTACAGAGAATGGATCTAACCCTGACTGAACAAGTCCATCATTTGAGCAGAGCATGTAACATCATGACATGTTAGCATGATAGATGGTATAAAAAGATGGATGGCATGACAGCTCTTGAAAAGTGAAGCAAATTTGACTGGCCGCAGTAAAGGTCATAAAGCTCGCCTCGTCCATGTTAACAGATGGAACATGGGGCAAACATGCTTCAGCCATAATAGCTAGTTATGTCTATCATGTTGATTTAAGTCTATGTGCTAATTTTTCGGAGAAGTTTAGCTTTCATTAGTTGATTGATGTTAAAAAAAAAAAAGGAATATAACGCCATAATTGACAGCTATGAAATGCATCTCTTTGCAGTGCTGTGTACACTGGATTAGTAAAGTCAAGGAGAAATAGCAGAGTAGGGAAAATGTAATGAACTCAGACGAGTCATTGAACTTTCCATAACTTCTAATGTCTGCTTCAAACTGATTTAAGTATCTGTACAGCTGTAGCCAACCTGAGGAAGCTTTGCCAAATATTCATAGTTCATTGGACACTACCAGGCAAAAGTTTGGAAACACCTTCTCATTCAAGGGTTTGTATTTCTTTTAATTATTTGAAACACTGTAGATTAATACCGAAGACATCAAAACTATGAAAGAACATATATGGAATTATTTAATTACCAAAAAAGTGTTAAACAAAGCAGAATATGTTTTATATTTTAGATTCTGTAAAGTAGCCCCCTTTTTCCTTCATGACAGCTTTGCACACTCTTGGTATTCTCTCAGTCTGCTTCATGAAGTGGTCTCCTGGAATGGTTTCTAATTAACATGAGCCGTGTCAAGAGTTCATTTGTGGAATGACTTGCCTTCTTAATGTGTTTGAGACCATCAGTTGTGTTGTTCAGAGGTAGGGTTAGTACACAATGGATAGCCCTATTTGACTACTGTTGTAATCCAGATTATGGCAAAACCAGATTATTTCATAGTTTTGATGTCTTCAGTATTAATCTATAATGTTGAAAATAATTAAAATAAATAAAAACCATTGAATGAGAAGGTGTGTCCAAACTTTTAACTGGTAGTGTACATCTTATGTGACTGAATCTACAGGATGTCCACATTGTGGCTCAACAAGTCAGTCCCTACCACACAGATTCTGGCTCCAAATGTGCATATGCCAGGGTCTATCATTGGGGTCTTTTGGCTTCACTTTTGTACAATGGATGGAAAACTAACATGTTATGCAGGCTAACTATCACTACCTTGTTGTAAAGACCTTTGAATGGGACCTGTTAGTGCTGTCATTAAATTGTGTACACTTAACATCAGTTGCTTCATCAGCATTAGCCTACAGGGTATTTAACCCAAAACTGACTGTGTCATAAACTAAACTGACTCCTCTAACATGCAGCTTTGATGACAAGACTCTACATGAAATCAACTCTACTTGGACACTCTCCTCACTTGACTTCTATCCAAAGACAAAAATAACCCACAACAACAACAAGTAAAGATGGCCGTTTAGATAAAAAAAAAAAAAAAAGCATCAATACTATGAGTGTGAACATGATGCAAAGTCATCTCTATAAAGTATAGTGAACAGTTAGGGCTGCACAAGCGAGCAAGATTAATGACATGACATGCCTCTCTGAGTGCTCTGGGATCATAATGTGTGAATTCGTACAGCACACACATCACACTGTGTAGGCGTGTGTGCATGTCTCAGTGTTAACGCTTCAGGCTCATCCGTATTGCTGGGTGTTAGTCTGCATGTACAGAGTTTGAGATTAAAGGTGGCAGAAGCGTACAGTGCAGCAATGATCCATCAGAAACACCACAATCCGTAAGCAGCGCCCCCCCCTCAACAACTCCCCCAGGGCTCTGGGCCAGCCCTCTGTTTGAAACATGGCCCCTTTGAAGTTTGTGGGGAGAGGAGGGAGGGCAAGGGTTGGAGGGAGGAGATAACAACGATGGTTAAGTGGAGGGTGAGAAAGAAAAAGAGGGTTTTATTGTTTTATTGGCACTTTAACAAGAAGTACCTCTGTTTGAAACATGGCTTCAAGTCCTCAAGAAGAAAGGATGGTGAATGAGTGGATGACGGATAGATGACTGATGGATGACATGATGGCGACAGACACAGTAGGATGGTGTAAGGATATATTTAAGCGGTGGTTTTTAATGTGTGATAAGAATCCCCCTGAGGCTCCACAAAGCAGCCATCTCTCTGATGAATGCGCATTTCAAATCCCTTTTTATGCAGAAAAGGGCGTCACACAAACCCCGCTACAAACGACAGCTGCACATGAGCACAGTTGCATCCTGACACATCCACACATCTTCCCATGACACAGGAACATGCACAAGACAGGAGCATTGATTATTGCTGCACAGTAAAAGAAGTGCTTTTAAGAAGAAGGGACATCTCTGGATCAACAGCAGCTTTTCATGACTCAGCAGCTTTTGCTCTAAACGGGAAATGCAGCACTAAACACACGCTGACATGACATAAGTCTCTGCAGAGCTACACCTTTCTGCCGATATAATGTGCAGGAAAACTGAACAAGTTGTGGAGGGTGATGTGAAACGCACACATCTTTTGCTGTATCACTGCAGAGGCTGCAGCAGCCTTTCAGTTTCAAGGTGAAGCAGAGCTGAACGACTGTAAGCTAGCAGAGAGCCTCTCACTGTTAACTCATTTGGGCAAAAGACCGACACATTCATAAGAGCTAAAACAAATGAAGCCTTTTACTTAGAAGAACACATTTGTGCTCTATTGACTTTCATCTCTGATGTAACCCCAATGTGGTCCTCTCTGGGAATACTTAAAAGTGTAATAGAACAGAGGTAGAACAAAGAAACGTGTGTACTACATCACATCGCTGATCATTCACCAGATATCAGGAATAAAAAAACATCCTGATCAAACAGATCCATGTTAATGCACTGCACCAGAGCTGCTTCATGAAGTACAGAGAGGATTAAAGATAGATTTTCTTTGAGATGTGGTAAAGAAACCTTCTTGCAGATATGACTGATGAAAACTCAGTGCATTTTTTAACCCCAAAAAGTGTTTGTAGCACTGAGTATGAAATACCAAAAGCTGGCTTTGATATATGATAGGTTATTATGCCATCACCATTTGCATTGAAAACTTCTAAAACATCTTGCTCTATTTGCAGCAGCCTTTGCTCAGTCAACAAACTGTGACACATATACAGAATGAGGACAGATAAATGACTAAATGTAATGTTAAAAGTGAAACATAGAATATTCACTGATCTGACCCAAATTCCCCAAAAAGTAACTCAACTTTTTCAAACCCCACCATGGAGAGGGGCAGACAGATGGATGATCCTACATAGTTAGACTTTGAGCAGCTGAACCAGTGATAAATGACAAGGTTCAGTTCATGGCAGGAGGAAACCCTGTCATTAGTAGCAATGACCCCTCTATCTCAGACACAAAGGCAAGTCCAGTCTGCTTCTCACACTGTCTGACAGACGTCAGTAGTGTGTGAGTGTGGGGTGTGTTGGGAAGATAACAAGCAATGGAAGAAAACGAAGCATGAGAAAGCAAGGGAGGGAGGGAGGGAGGGAGGGAGGGAGGGAGGAAGGATGCTGGGGAAGAAGGATGGAGAGACAGCCTGTGCTGCGATGATTAGGCTCTGGGGACAGAAGTGGAAAGAATGAGAGGAGGCAGTGTGCCTTTCAAAGGCTGATAACATACACACACATGCAAACACAAACAACCCGTCATGACCGTAAACAGGGTGCACGTATGGCAACAAAGGTAGCCGTCAAATGCTGAAACTCACACCTTTGTGGAAACGTCGATGGAGCTCAATGCACCACTTCTTTGAGAAATGAGGTCGTGGACTTAAATGATCAAGAGACTGCACCTACATACGTAGCTCCTTTCTAGTTTCCAGACCAATCAAGGTGCTGATTCACCTGCCTTCATACATGAACAAAGACTGATGCAACGCAATGCAACCACAAGATAATTGGGGTTTGGTATCCTGCCCAAGGATACGTTCACATGTGGACTGAAGGGGGTCAAGGACTGAACCAGTGATCATCTATAGAGGAACAGACTCAGTCCTCTTTGGGTTAACAGGTTGCACATCAAGAAGCTGTAGCTGTAGTTTAGGAACAATAAGGTGAACTGAAACTCATTCCCATGACTAGATTAACAAACAGAAACATTCCTCTACTCACTAAAGTCTTCAACAAGCTATGGCCCATTTCTACAACTGGGCGAACTGGGCCTACCTCCTCATTAATCTGACACCAGTGAGTAATGACAGCTTAGGAAGAGAAGGTTTAACTCAATCTTCCTTGGCACAAACTTAAAGAGCGGATGAAGATTGGAAGGATGGATGTTATTTGCTACCAACATTTGCTACATGGATGGAAGGAGTACAGTAAAGAGGTGCAAACCTGTGGCAGGTATTTCACAGCCCCCTGTGGCTGCAGAGAAATAGGACTCTCCATCATGGAGTCCAGTCTCTCTGAAGAGCTACTGGTCAGCCCTCCCCAGTCCGTCTGACTGGGAGTGGTGCCAGCTGTTTCAGGTGATGTCAGCGGCAGGTCGCTGGCATAGCCTGACTCCAACAGAGAGGACTGCTCCTGTCCGTGACCTGGAGTACTTAAGGTAAATCCTTTCGCACTCATCGTCTTTTGAATCCTCATTTGGTCAGAGGACACTGGGAGATCCCCTTTAGACAATTTGGATCTACACTCCTCCTCCAAAAGTTGGACTCTGATGATATTTCCCGTGACTGGAGACAAGGCGGGGAGCTCTTTGTGTACATCCACCCCACTGTCACTTTCCCCCCTCCACACCGGAGAGCCAAAGTCACTGGGGTACACTGTTCTCACTACGCATAGTTTACCATCAACCTCACGGATATGGACCACACCTTTGTGCTCCCTCCCTGAAGGAGTCCGCACCACTTCTACTGTCCCTTCTGGTCCTCCTTTAACCCCAGCACTCTCCTTATCCTCCCTCTCTAACCTACTCTTCTCTTTCTTCTCCTTCTTTTGTCGAAGTATCCAAGGTTTCTCAAGCACTCCTTGGACTTTCTCCCGAACTCGAAACACCCGTCCTCCACCTGGAGTGGTACTTCCCATAGCTGGGCCTGTGTTGACTGGGGTGGTGGTTGTGGTTTGGCTTGGGATGCTGGAGACATCTACAATAGCGCTGACCGTGTCTTCCTCTCCTGGAAGACAAAAAACTCCTCTCCATGCTGGACTTGGCTTGGGGGACACTTCAAGTAGTCTGTTGCCTAGAAGGCTCCCTACATTGGCACTAACAGAGCCAGGGGACAGGGAAGTGCTGTGCAGATTACTTTTGGAATGGGTGAACTGGGTATCAGGCACTGATATAAGAGTCCTGGTTCTGTTGCTGAAGTCTGAGTCCACTGTCTCCACAACTGAAGCCTTCTCCTCATTGTCTGCATCATCATCGTCATCTCTTTCATCCAGCTCATGAGCTCTTTGCAGCTCAAAGTCCTCCTGACCTGACTCTTCTTTCTTGTTTTTCTTGCCCTTGTGCTTACGTCTGAAACGTAGACGCTTCTTTGGTGAAAGTGGTGGGACGCCACTGATTTGTCCCTCCTGAGGAGGTCTGACACATCCCATAGAGTTCCCCATTTCTGTGATGTTGTCAAAGAACAGCGAGTTAAAAATAAAAAATAAAAATTACAGACATTAATCCACCAGAGAGGCAAAAATGTGGACACAAGCTTGGATATTATTCCAGTTATTTGAGAGCAAAACCCCAACCTCGAAAAAAAAAAGATAGGTTGAAGACCGGTGGGTAAGTGACCGACACCTTCCTCATTAATCCGACACCTCTGAGTGATGATAAGTGAGGAAGAGCAGGTTTAGCTCAGTATTCCTTGGCACAATCTTAAATAGAAGATGGGGAATGGAAGGATGGATGGTTTAAGCTGTCACTAAAGGAGAGAGGGAAAGTCAGTCTTTTCCTCAGGCAGTTAGTGGTTCAGTCACAGGCAGGCGGCTGCAGACTGACATATTACAGCCCCCCCTATGTCCTTCCTTTTTCCTTCACCTCACCTGACTTGGATTCGTGCAGCAGCCAGTCCTGCTCCGTCTTTAAGGGCCCCGCTGTTCAATAGTCTATGTATATATAATCAGGCAGCCAGCTGCATAACATGGTCTGTTTTTTCTAATCCCAGAAGACTCGTGGTCGCAGTCAAGGACGTAAGAACACAGATATGTCAGCAACGCCACACAGGGGATGAAAATATATTTGGTGTGGGTCAGACTTCGAATTTATCACCAGGCTTTTGGCAGGTGGGCTGCTACCTGGTGTACGGCATGTGTCAGGAAGGGCGATGAGTGTGGGAGAGAGAAAAATACAGTGCATTCCAGTGCTATTCAGCCCATTAGTGAGGCTCCAGCTGCTTCACAAACACCACATGTGTGTGACATGATGAAGTGTGAAAGTCCAATGGTGTATGTAGTGCAGGTTTTCTTGGAGTGATGGATTCAGTCGCAGTTCTTGCTTCAATGTCATAAGTCATTGAAGTATGAGAGGTGACTCCTGTTCAGGGAAGTGAGAAAAAACAACACCAATCATCTGCTGCAGTCCCGTTCACATTCCTCATTTCATCCTCAGCAAACCACAAACAAATTGTTGACAAGACTTGTTGTTGGTTCAAGATGATGGTGTAATCCAAGAGCTCTACCAACACTCGGATTTAGCATCTATCTCAGGCCATGAATTAATGATGTCCACCTCCTACTATGGTAATGTTATTGCAGCACAAGAAGGGAAACTACAATCTGTAACACAACAGATATCAGCGGGAACCCTATCTGTCACAGTGCTTGTAGTGAAGTAGTATTAACAGTGATGTTATTGATATCCCCTGTAGTAGCGTTGAGGGTGGTGTCTCATTCCGCCAAGGCAGCACGCTCTCCAGATTGGTTGTGGATGAGGGATAGTGTGCAGTCAGCCAATGCTGCCACAGACTGCTGGGAGACTCAGCCAATACTCTGACAGCTTGTTAAATACTCAATCAGAGCATCGGCTTCCCATCCCAATGCTTCTCCCTTTATCATCCCACGATTTATCCTGCTCATCGAGCTGGTGTGTCATGTGACGTGTCAATCCTTCCAGCTTGTGTGTGTTCCTCCACTGAAGGGACTGGTGTTGTCAATATGTAATCCAGAATTGCTGGCGTTATATTTTTCCATTGACAAGGCGGTCTTTGCTTTCACTTTGGAAATATCTCCTCATAGTCCAGAACTCCAAAAGAAATGCTCCAGTGTCCTTTGGAGGGGTAAAGGTTTAAATCCAGAGGCATCTGAAGACAAGATAGACTCAACCTTAAGCTCCCCAGACAGCTTCAGCATCACATGCCTCTCCTCTGGACACCAGTCTAAAAGATCCCCCTTACCTTGATGTCAAACTCCCTGAGGACCAAAGTAAGCTGGGAACTGTATTCCAGTACTGTCCAATAACAAACCTCCGGTGTCCTGCTGTCAGTCTGCCAGTTACTCAAGCAAGCGTCCCCTTCATCAGGTGGTGCAGTGCGACGATGCAACAGCCTGACAAAATCCACAGTTTGCAGGAGAGGGTGCTGGAGGGGGATTCAGACCATGTCTTAAACTGCTTAAAATAAAAATAATGATAAACGCTCTTGTTCTGTCTTTCCTCACTCGTACCTTCTTGTCTCTTAATCACTCCTCACGTCTAATGGATCTAATTAGGGGGAGACATCTGGGGTAGGAGCCAGAGCTGGACACTGAGGCAGAAGAGAAGGATGGGAGGATGGGGACAGGTCCTCTGCAGATTCTCTGATGTCTTGTGAAGATCCAGTTCTAGTAGAAGACCTACTTAAAGTACAGATGAATATTTGGAACAGAGCCAAAGGGATTCAGTGTCCAGTGAAGGGCAATCCTGAACTCCATGCAGCACGCCAGCAAAGGTGAGGACAAGAGGGTCTGCACTCCATGTCCTCTTAAAAAATCCAGACAAGCAGGGAGCAAAAGCAGGAACGCAGGGCGTCTCCAGCTAAAAGCAAACCGAGGCTCCGTCAGACAAGCATGGCTGGATTGATCCGATTGATACGGTGGAGGCTAGAGAAACAGCAAGTGTGTGGCAGTCCATGGGAGAGTGTGAGTGTGTGTTTGTGCCTGCGATGTTGGGCGGTCCCCCCGGTCAGCTGTGTGAGCCCTTCTGCATACGTGTCCACGAGTGTGTCTTGTCCAGCTGAGCATTTGTGGTTTGAGGCCTGCTGATCGAGGGAAGCCAGGAGCTCCCGTGACAGCAGGCAGCCTGAATCTGTCTCTCTCCCACGGCTCCCTTCGCTCTCCTGCTTTATCCCTCGCTCGCAGACGCCGGTAGAGGGAGAGGAAAGCTTTTATCTCCCGGCTGCTGCAGCTTCACACTCTCTTCTGCTCGATCTCTCACTCTCACAATCCACCCCTCCCTCCTTGGCTCTCCTCCTCCTATCCGCTTCCTCGTTCCCCCTGCCTCTCTCTCTCTCTCTCTCTCTCTCTCTCTCTCTCTCTCTCTCTCTCTAGCTCTAGCTCTCATCTGCCATCTCTAGCTCTCTTTTGGCTGTTAGTGAGCACTTTTCTATGCCACAAACACACACACAGGCACACACACTTGACCCAAAACTCTCCCTGGATGACAGACCGCAACAGGGACGGAGTAAAAACAGCAATCGGGAGAGAAATCAAATCTAAATCTGACCGTTGAGTCCCGGCAGCAATAATGAGAGACGGGTAAGCACCTCAATTTCTCTCCCTCTAACTCTCTTTCCATCAGCTTCCCTTCAATCTTCTAGCTGTCCATCAAGCCACAGGTTATGAATGGCTCTGGGGTGAAAAGGACGGGCGCAGGGAGAGGGAGGGAGTGAGGGAAGAGATTTGAGGGAATTAGGAGAAAGTTGAAAAGAACAGATGAAAAAGAGGAGGGGATGATGGAGGCTGGGAAAGGATCAAGAGCTGAGACAGCGGGGAGAAGTAGGGGACACACTTGTGGATACAACTCACACACATCGAAGTGATTAGGTTTGTAGAAAGAGTCAATAAAATTAGCTTATTTTCAATACTGTTAAGAAGTTAATAATAAACTTTAATAAAGGACAACAGGTCCTTAGAGGTCGCTTTATAATCAAAGTGCAGGAATGTTCATAGGCAGCATGAAATGTGCAGGATTCTGCATCACAGTGATGAGGTAACCTGGCTTTATGGACACTTAATCCACTGGATCAGACAAAAATAGACCCTTTAATCTGATTTTTGAAATCTGTGAATGATTTTTTGGTGCAGAAATTTGAATACATGGATGGATCATATTTTTTTTAGATGCCTTGTGTGGAGCAGAAATGTCACACTGCCTCAAAATAATCAGAATCATGTCTGCAGATATTCCTCTTTGAGAGCCCTGAAAGCTGCATCTAGCCGTTTTAGGCCAGCAATCAGACCAAACTACATAAAAGTTGATGTGATGATTATGATGTTACTACTCTATCTTTTAGAATAGATTTTAAGATTATTTTATTGGTTTTGAAATCTCTTAATGGTCTTGCTCCTTCTTATTTATCCGATTTGCTTTTATCATATGAGCCAGTGAGAGCCCTCAGGTCTTCGGGTAGTGGGCTTTTAATGGTACCAAAGGCTAGAACAAAGACCCAAGGTGAGGCAGATTTTTATTCTCACGGCCCACACCTATGAAACACCCTACCTGAAGAACTGAGGGCTGCAAGGAGAATTAACATTTTTGAAAGCAAACTCAAGACTGACCTTTTTAGTCTTGCTTTCAAATGACTTTTATTCTTATAACTGTTTTATTTCACCTTATTTACTTATTTATTCATTTATTTAATTATTATCTACTTCAAATTATAGTCACTTTTTATATATTTAATTACATTTTATTTTTTTAAATTATTTTTTGAAGTATAGCATCTTATTTTGTTTTAATGGTTTAATATTTTAGTGTTTTATTATCTTAGAAATGTATTTTATTTTGGTGAGTTTATTTACATGTGTTGAGTTTTAACATCTTATTTTACCTCCATTGTTTCCTCTTGAAGATATCATAAGGTTAAGGTCAATGTGTAAATAATACTAAGAATTATGATTAGTTATACGGATATTATTACCTTTAGTATTATCATGGCTATGTATATTTACTATTTCATTAGAAGATCTTTTTTTTTTTTCTTATTGGTTTATTTAGCTTGTCCCAAACTACTGTCCTATTTTGATGCAGTTGTACATACGGGGAGACAAATGCCCACAAACGCATACATACAGACTCACACAAATGAACACACGCACGGACACGCACACACACGCACGGACACGCACATATGCGCACTCATTTCTGTAATGTTCACTTGTTGTCTTGTCTTTCACATTTTTGTATATTGTGTATGGTATTGTCATGTCTCTCACCTGTCTTGTATTGTTAAGCATCACTTTAATTAAAAAAAAAAAAAAAAAGATATCATGAGAGCGTTTCCTCAGTTTGTTCAGCAACTTCTTTTTTATTTTTCATTTATTTATTCATTTTATTTTCATTGTTTTTATTATTATTGTTGCATATATTGTGTTCTTAACCTTAGGGTTGTGAGGTGGGTTTGGAGTTGGGGCTGTGATTGGGATTAGGACGGTGGGGTCTTTTTATTTTTATGTTTATATATATATTTCTTTTTTTTATTTATTCTATTTTAAGTTGTTTTTATGTACAGTACAATAGCGCTTTATAAATAAAGTCTGATTAATTGATATTCTCTGCAATGCATAGATTGCATGGTTGGACAATCACTCCACAAATTAAATCATCACAGTATAAAGGTCAGTTGCAGCACTGGTGTTGTAGTATATCTGCATAGGGTATAAAAAAGTAATAGTAAAGCAGTCTGTTATGAGTGGCCACTCTAACACAGCACACCTATTTCACGCCCCTCCTACACAATTGAACATACTTAAAGCCCGCTGCCTTGTGCGGTCTGAAAGCCTCTATAGGTTCCAACCACCATCACTGCTCATAAGCTGAATAAAACAGCTCATGCATGCATGTGATCCTGCACAGTACATCATGGTAGCAACACTGCAGGAGAGGGGATTTGTCACCCACTGGCACAACCAATGCAAATGAATGAACTCCTGATACTTTGCATATGCAGTGATCGTCTGATATATGGTGAATGTTTTGTTTGCAACTAACAGGAAGCAATAGTAATTCATCTTCTCTCATTAGCAGAAAGGAGTGAAAGCACAAGAGAACAACACACATGGAGAAAGCATGGACCAATAGGAGAAGAGCACTAATCAACTCCCAGGGGAATCCATCCCTTCACTGTGGCCGCATCAGACCTTCATTTGAACCTTTCGTCAGCTTCTAACAAGACACCACCGCAGCATGTAGGACTTCCAGAAGCTCCTATGATCATAGATTTATCAGGTTTTTGTCAATAATGTGCGCTGAAGCGTAGTGACTGATCTTAAGAGTTAAATTATCATAACACAGGCTCCATCTGCAGGCAGGGGAGCTTTGAAATGCTGAGTCCTCTTTAACGTTTTTACATCACAAAGCTGATCTGAAAGCAAATCCAAATAATCTATGTTAGGCCACATGACAGCAACCGCTGGGAACAATTATTACTGTGACCAAAGCATTTCACTACGGTGTTGTATTTAGATCATTCTGGCTTTGCAGGAATTTTTAGAGCTGCACTGCTTTGGTAAAGAAACAGCCAACAAGATATTACACCATGGTCCTCAGAGGATTGTTGCATCCAACTAACATGACAATAGCTGTTTGAAGACGGAGGAAAACACACTCCTGATCTTTAACTAGTTCACTAAATTTGGTTGTTGTTGTCTGGCTATAAATGACTAACTTCTTGCACCATGTTGAAAACAGGCTAACAATCGTCAAGTACTCAAAGATCTTCTATATCAGTATCTGCCTTGCGTTTTGTGTGTTTTTTAAGTACTCATCTTAGGTATTTGGTACTGTACACTGTAGCTTCTTCAGGTTAAGCAACAAACAGCTGCTTCTGAGCTTCTCCTACTTCAGATGGCTCTTCAGATCTCCACTCGTCTACAGTGACATCAGCTTTAACTGAGGTGATCTATCAAGGGGATATGGACCCACAAATCTTCCACTGAACAACACCAATGAAGTGATTCTGCCTTGGCACAGGTCAGAGATGCTCCAAGGCAAGGAAGTAATTCTGCACCAGCTCAGAAATGAACTCTCAATGAATTAGCAGAGACATAGAGTGCAGGTAGATTAACCAATCACAAGCAGACAGGGCAGAAGGAGGAGGGTCTACAGCGGTGTTTAGTAAAGGACTACTTATAAGCCGGGTCAATACTGCAATAATGAGCTAACTGGTGTCACCTAGTGGCTTGGCTGAGTAGCTACACCCAAGCTCAAGTGAGGAGGGGTTCCACAAGTATTTAGAGTTACAAGATTCATGGTCATGATTTTGTTTAAGATGTAAAAAATGTGACCTTTAAATTTTGATACAATCTTGCAGAGCTGATTGATGCTTTCTCTTTAAATGATGAGCGAGAGTTTCACGATAGCAGAAGCTGTCTTTTAGATATCTACAAAAGACAAACAACTCGATTTAAAGCTGCGTGTTCGTCTGAGGCAGCTGACAGAGTGTAAGACAGAGACATCACCTCATCTGTAACAGGATGTGTGAATGAAACGATGACAAACAGTCTTAACCCAAACGAAGGGTGATAGCTCACTGAGGTAGCTCCTATAATTAGCTTTTGTGCTGAGTCACTGGTTTGCACATACGCGTCCTGGTCACACGGACCTGCAGGCCTGTTTCCAGAAATGACTTCTTCTTCATCATCATGATCATCAGACTGAAGCAGCCGGTGGGAATAATGAGGAAATTATAGATCTCTCTCTTGAATTAGGTCACTTATCTTGGTAACGGTTAATATGTTGACTTTGAGGGAGGCAGGTTTAAAACTGAAGTGGCTTTAGGATGAACTTTCTGCCTTTTCCACCTCATATAACTGCTGCTTTACGTGTATTTCATCCAACACCGAGTCAAATCATTTATTCTCACTGATTTTAATCATTGAGATCTTAAAAGAAAGTTAAAAACATCAACAGGAGGATCTTTAGGAGTTTTTTTAACCCTAGAACTATGTGCGTTTCGTACTTTTCAAAGGTCCCAGGACTTTCGGGGGGCAGGGCCTGCAATGCTGAACGTGTCTGATTGGTAGATTACTTGCAGTGTGTTTATTCCGCCCAGTGTCCACAATAACTTCACACATACACACCTTCGATTCACTTGATTTCTCTCTCTTTAATTTGTTTTGATTTGTTCTATCTTTTTTGTATGTGTGTGTACTTTTCAAAAGAAGAAGCTGTTATTCACTTGATTTAGCAGCTTGTAACAGTAGTCTTCTCTCAGCTCACCGTGAATGTCACTCTCCCGGTGTTACGGTTTAAAAAGTGACCCTGTAAACTGGAGACCTTCAGCTGAACGTAACAGTGATTTAGGAGGACTTTGTGTAGCTTTGAGGTGGACCAGGAGTGGATCCAGAGGGGTAGCCTGAAATTTGATTAGCTATCCCAGGTGTCACCCCAGAAATCCTTAACTATCATTGGCTATTTGACTTTTCAGAGGCGGGACTTATATTCATGACAGTTATTTTGGCTGTGTTGCATCAGGCTGCTTGAAGCTCACTTTGTTTTTCTTTGCAGCACTGTTTTTTAATCGCATTTTAGATTATGAATTCTGGCAAACATCGTCGTCTGAGTTGTTGAGGAATAAGATTAGAGGATGAATAAACTGCTGCTCTGTTATGTAATCTCTCAAGGTAAAAATAGACACAGGGATATGACATCTTTTTGACACTTAATAGTTATAGTAGATTAGACTTAATGCCCCCTCAGTGCCTCAGTCAGGCCTCTCCGGTCTAAAAATCCTGACTCCGCTCCTGAGTTGGACCTTCTCTTTCTTTCTAAAGCTCAAACTCCTCACATAACATAATCTAATTTCTACAGTAGATCATAAAGGGGAAAGGAGGACATTATTAGGGCCACTGCAAATATAGAACGTATGTGGCACAAGTTGCTGGTTCCCTGCTGTGCATTTAATCATCTAACCACAACACACTGCAGGGACACTGAGCTCGGTGTGACTGAAGGTTCTCACTGCAGCTCTAATTTCGAACTTTCTTCGTCTCCTGAACTCACTGAACTTGACATGCTCTCAAACTGTTTTCAGGTTATTCCTCTTTTTTTCACTTTATTTTCTCATGCCGGCTTCATTACCTCCCCTCCGCCTGTCTCAGCCTCCCGTCCCGTCCATCATGTGTGGGTAAATCCTGCACTCTCCCTTCTGCCTCACTCCTCTCTCTTACCGTCTGTAACTTTGTGTTCTGCTGACTCATGCTCATGTCATGCACTAGTGTTTCCATGGTAACCTGCTGGAGTCACCTTGCTTGTGGGTCACCTAGCAGCACAGTCTAGTGGCCAAATGGAGCAACTACACCTTGTCAATGTATTCCCCTTGAATGAAACCAACACTGCTCAGCCTAAAATCGTCTAAAGGAAATGAGAAGTAGGGAATGTTTGGTGCATGTTTTCTTTTGTTTGTAATGTAGCCATCATGCATGGCTGAGACTCGGTGGTGTTATGTGAGTCCAGACTGGACGACTGCAACAGCATCCTTTACGGTCTTCCCTCCACTGACCTCCAAAAACTCCAATATGTCCAGAACTCAGCTGCACCAACTACCGCTCAGATCACCCCCATCCTTCAGCACCTCCACTGGCTCCCCATACAGCACTGAATCCACTTCAAGATCCTGCTCATCACCTACAAAGCCCTCAATAACCTCGCTCCCTCATACCCGACCGACCTCCTCAAACGACACTCCCCTTCTCACCGCCTCAGATCACCAGATGCCAATCTCCTGCCCCATATCACCAAGTCCAAGCACTGCACCCTGGGGGACAGAGCCTTTGCCATTGCTGCCCAAACTCTCTGGAACTCTCTCCCTCCACACATCTGCATCTCTGACTCATTTCAATCATTTAATAACCACCTCAAGACCTACCTGTTCAATGAAGCATATAAAACATAACCTCTACTCCCACCCCACCTCTGTCTTTGTTCTGTCCCTTTTTATTTATTTGCTTTATTATTCTTATTTTTTTCTGTAAAGCGACTTTGAGTACCATGAAAAGCGCTATACAAATCTGATCAATTATTATTATTATTATTATTTATGATTTACAACCCTGTCTGCAGGCAACAATGATGCATGAACATTTAGTGGGAATGTTTCTTCTGTTTTAGGAATCAGAGTCAGCGTTCAACAACTATTAGATCAACTGTCTAGACGAAACACACGCTGACCTTCAGATGACGTATTTACACAGTTCTTAATTTAGAACTTGGAGCAGAATCCATCAGAATTTTTTTTAAGCTGCAATGCACACAGACTTGCTACAAAATACTGCTGACCTGATAACAGCTCCTGTACACAGCCAGAGTTTGGTCCAAGTCACAGTGGACAGTACAGTACAGTATACGTCTTGTCAAATAATCAAACACACCAACGCTAGTCTACTGGATCCTCTTCATTTGGCATTTCTGAAACACTAACTCCTGCAAGCTTTCAGAGTTCACAGGAGTTTTTTATATATATATTTATTCTGCACACTCACAAGGTTCACAAAAGCCAACAGGTGACAGCTTCTCTCAAAACGTGTTATACAGGTCTGAAATAAACTGAGACAAACTGTAAACAAATCCAGGATCAGGGTTTTTATACAAGCTTTCAGACTGAACACCCTGTGCTCTGTCTACGCCCCAGGGCCGCCCGACACAGCCAGACTGTGTCCTCATGTGATGTTTTAGAGGACAGCCTCCTGCAAAGCCCACTGAAGGGGGTCTTATCACACACACTGATCCAGCATCCTCAGATTTCATGTCCTAATGTCTCAGAGCACAGCATCACATTGCACATCCAGTGATCTCTTGGGAAGTACTGTACCTGCATGTCTAGATTCAGACTTGCAGACTGAACACTCAGAGAAAGTCTGAGCACACACAGTGTCCTCCTGTGTTGCATAAGTTGACAGTGGTTTGCCAGCACACCCCGAGCTAAGCCCCTCCTGGCAGTGATCAGAACTCAAATCCCAGCAGCTGGACATCACTGAACTCAAGTCCACATTTGGAGCAATTCGCTTTCATCTCAATCCATTTAAATCCAGATTGAATCACAGCGGTAATGATGTGGGCTGCAACTCTATTATTACATAATCAATTAGAGGTCTTATTTCATTAACAGCTGCAGATAAGAACTTTTTAGCCAACCACACGTTTCAAATGAAGAAATCAAGAAGCTGGTTTGATTGAAATAATCACTGATGAGTCCAAAACACAGGAAGCAGAGACAGGAAGAGAACAGCATGTGATGAAGGCACAGACCTGGAAGTGGAGGATGATGGTCCAGATAAGACCTAACGTCAGTTTGGGGTTCCCATCGGTGATGTCATCGTTCCTGATGTTCACAAGTTTGACCTGAACAAGAAAACAGGAGATTAGTTTCCTGACAGGATACACAACATGTAAAGATCTGCTAACATAAACTCTTTGAACATTTGAAATACATTTGATTGGGCCTAGAGTACACCCCTTCTTTAAAGTTCTTCATGTTATAGAATATGAATGATCTCCGCTCCAACTATCATGTCCATTATGTGCAGCAGACTCAGGGAGACCTTGTTAAATCTTGCAGCTCGGGCTAAGCCAAGTCACCCCAGCTGTATAATTAGACCTGCAGGGAGACTCAGGGAGAAGATAAGGTCGGTCTTTCACCGCCGCCGTCTCTAGAGAGCCAGGCAGCTGCGGTTTAAGAAAGATGGGGATAAGAGAGATATGGAGGAAGAGCTGCTTTAATAAGAGAGAGAAATAGCTGCAGTTTGGGAGTAAATTAAGAGGTGCTGCGTAGGTGAGGAACAGATTTGTGATAGCAAGAGAGGGCAAGAGGGATCAATGAAAGATGCAGTATGAGAGAGGGACTGAATGAGCTTTGGGGCTGTGTAATGAAGCCCTGTGCTGCAGGGACAGGCTGGATTAACGATACAGTGAGGGTGCTAGTGTCAGCTAACAGTTCGTCCTAAATATTAAACATCATCAGAGGAGTTTTGTTGGTGAAACTTCACAGAATGAAACTTAGTTCTGCAACAAATTAACTGAACTGGCCGGTCCCTGAATGAAAAGAAAAGTATCAACATTAATTTGCTTTTGCAAAGTTGGTCCAACTAAATAACAACCAGTAAGTAAAAGCTGTATGAAAGGAGGATATTGACACCACATGTTTTTGGAGATGCTTCATTTTAATGCTTCGGGATAAAAAGATGCTGACATCAAGTTTTATTTCAGAGCAAATCTTATAAAGAAACATTATCAGAAGTCTCTTCATGACGCTGAAGTTAGCTCCTGTTTCACAGCCTAAGATTCGGCTTTTTTAAAAGTTTCACGTAACAGAATAATTATAACTTGGTGGTGTTTACTCTTTTTATTTCTCAGTTTGTTTTTTTGTATTATTATTATCATTGTTTATTTTTATTCTTATAATGTTTTTTCTATTTATTTTATTATATTTTCACTGTTATTTATTTTCTTATTTATTGATATTTTATTCTAAATTATTTACATTTATTCCTATTATTTTTTGTAGGTATTGTTAATGTTTTTTTTAACTTTTGCACTTACTTATTTTTTTAATATTAAACTATTTATGTTATTGTATTTTCAAAATTATTTATTTTCTTATTTATTAATATTTTATTTTAAATTGAATCATTTATTCTTATTGGGTCTTATTCCATTCATTCACTTATTTTGTTTATTTATACAAAAAACATCACTTGCTTTAATTGTTTACATTGATCTTCTGTACATAATGTGTAAAAATTCAAATAAACAGAACTTTGGAGAAAAAAAAAACAGAATTCAAGTTTTACAAATCTGAAATTGTGTCTTAAAAAGCCTGTAGCTTCTTTGAAATACTGTAGTCCAGATCGGACAAGTCTAAGTTTAGTGGTTGAGGATCATGATCTGGTCCAATGTGGTTTAAAGGTGAAAAAAGCAAAATCTAAAAAGATATTTAGCATTTTAAACAAATAGAGTTAAAGGTTTTAAAAAGTCAAAAGGGGTTTGTAGACTGTGTGAGGGCTTAACCTATGTGACTAACATACTTCCAGAACAGTGAGAGGTGCAAAAGACAGGAAATCACACTCTCTGCGCTGCAAGTTAAGATTCCCTTTACTTTATTTTAAAAGCCAAATTGTATGCTGTGAATCAGAAGCTAACTTCAGCATCGTAGTGTCAGCTCACTCCTAACTGCTCCTATATTTTTATTTTAAAGTTTAATTTGTTAATAATCCTGGTGGACACAAAAAAGACAAAGCTAAATCAGCTACAAACCTGAAGTCAGACTTTTTTACACCCATGTTTGATCACATCTGTTCTTTAGCACCACATATTTGATTTATAGTTTGTTCTGTAGTCTGCTCTATAAATCTCCATGCTCTGTTTGTCTGTATGTGTACATACCTGTCTCTGTTTGAGGAAGTCCAGCGCTATTTGGACATTCTGTAGTCGATGAAATCTCATCCGCCCCTTTTCTCTGGGCTGCAATGAAAAGAAAGGAGAGAAAATAATCAGGAGAGTCAACAAATGAGTTTATCTTTGTTTTCTTTTAGTGACAAAAAACGCAGCAGGCAGCTGTGAGAGCAAACAAAGCTGAATTCAATCCACACACTGCAGTGAGCGAGCTGTAGTGTCATGAAATGGTCCTCTGGAGGGCGCTGTCTTCAACAGGAGCTGTTAAAGACAGGCCAACAAACTCAGGAGCAAACTTCATCAAACCATGCTGGTTCAAAAGAAACAATGCAAACTTTACATCACACCATTTACCCTTTTTTCATTTATTCATCATCACAGATTCAGTTAAAAGTGAGGAGAGGTTTAAAGGAGAGAGAGAGAGAGAGAGAGAATACACAAACACACACACACAATCAGAGAGTCAGAGGTCAAGAGTGCAGGATGCAGTTTGTTTCACACTGTGCTGGGAAAGAGAAGGGTTAGTCATCAACTCAGGAAAAACTGAAGTAATGAGGAGAGGAGAGGAGAGGAGAGGAGAGGAGAGGAGAGGAGAGGAGAGGAGAGGAGAGGAGAGGAGAGGAGAGGAGAGGAGAGGAGAGGAGAGGAGAGGAGAGGAGAGGAGAGGAGAGGAGATGAGTGTTCATAAGTGTAAGCTGATAATTATGTGACATTTAGTGCTTCCCTCCTTCTCTAATCTTCAATACACTGATACTTTAAAGTCTTGTATTGAGTGTTAAAACATTTTGAAGGACCTGTAGACTCGTTAGTTTATCCAAGAGAAGTTTATGAAAGACTATAGCGGAGGGAAGCTGCAGCTGCTTGTACATCTTGGTACCTGAAGCGTTGTCAGCACAGCAGCAGGAGCAGTCAGCTTTGTCTGGTTAGTATAGCTTATATAGGAGAATGTATTGCTTCAATTGATAGGTGTGCTACATTTTTTATTTCATTTACTATCATTATTTATTTGGCCTTTATTTAGCTAGGATAGTCTCCTGAAAAATGATCTCATTCAGTAGATATAAATGAGCAGCTGAAACATCTGCACACAAAGCTTTGAATATAGAGATTTCACTGAGGTTGTAAAAACATTTCGGGCTGAGGTTAAGTTTTGGGATTTCAAATCAGTTTGTGGATCAATAGAAGCACTGTTTGCAGAAAGCTTAAAAGTAAAACTGCTTCATGTCCTCTGAAAGAAGGTTGTAGATTCCGACTGAGGATGAAAAAGGAGGAGAGGTAGACTAGGATTGTGCTAAATACGGTTTAATAAATGACGACATACCAATACCTAAGCATAATAAGTATGTTAATCACAACCAGACCCTTTCAGACTTTGTATAAATATAACTTATGGTTGGGACTAATTCATTTCACCATCCTGTATGTAATACCTTCATTCCCAGCGCTTTTGTACATAGCGAACTGTAACTATTCTGCGTTTCTGTATATACGTATTAATAATCTAATTCATATTATTTCATTCGTGTTTATATCTTATTTTATTCCTTCTTTCTATGAATATTTTGACTTTTCATACTGTGTATAAGAGCATTCTGTAACAACTGAATTTCCCCCATGAATAAATAAAGTATTTCTGATTCTGATCTGCAGGAGCTTGACCTCTCTGAGATCCCTGATTAGGTGATTACCTGTTTTGGCAATTTTCAAAAGTGATGTTGAAGGCGGCAGACTGACCAATAACAATTTATTTATTTATTTCTAATTTTATTTATTTAATTAAATGTTTGTATTCATTTATCTATTTATCTATTTATTTATTCATGTATTTATTTACTTAATTATTTATTTATTTATTTATCTTTCTTTCTTTCTTTCTTTCTTTCTTTCTTTCTTTATACATATATTAATTTGTATACACTTCTCTATATCATTTAAATTTTAATATAAAGTCTTTAATTAAATGTTTGTATTTATTTATCTATTTATGTATTTATTTATTTACTTAATTATTTATTTACTTACTTCTTTATATCTCTTTCTTTCTTTCTTTCTTTATACATATATTAATTTGTATACACTTCTCTATATCATTTAAATTTTAATATAAAGTGTACTATTATTGTTGTTGTTGTTGTTGTTGTGTGTCACTGTCTGTGTGCTGTCTTGGTTTTGTGTTTTTAGTATTTAACAAATATCAATAAACATATCTGTGATAAAATAAACATATAACTTAAGGGTAAGCTCTTGCATTGAGATCATTAGATTTCAAAGGTGTGCCCAAGAATGTGGCTGCCGAGTTTCTGATGATGATCTGCACTAGCTTCATTTTATTGTGCGCAATCCATGCAAAGTAGTTGTCGAGCATTGTTGGGTGAAAACTTCAAATCTTTAACTGCTATGATTTCAGAAGTATCAGCTTTGTTTTTGGAGGTTGATGCATTTTCTTCTCTGACTTAAAAGATGAAAACCTTCAGAATGAACATCATGATGCTGTCACCCAACAGAAACCATGTCCCAAATGTTGATGTTGTGTCATTCAGTAACACAGCATCGCATGGTGTCATGTGCAGCCTGGAATCAGTGGCACAGCACTCTCATGCAGCCTCACAGCTCCACCTAAAGGGGGAAGCTGAGGGGTCAGAGGTCAGCAGTGACAGAGTGAGCAGTGGCGGTGAAGGGAAAAGGAGTCTGATGTGAACATACTCCCTGAGCTCCTTCCTCCTCCTCATCCTCCCCTCTGAGCAAGATGAGAGGGGGGGCCCGCGAGGCGTATGCCCTTTTCAATGAAGGGCCGCTCTTCTGTTGCTATGTTAACAGAAGGGGGGACATGGGAGAGAGAGAAAGAGGACAGAGAGGAAGAGGAGTTGTGGTATGAGAATAAGGACAAAATGAAAGAAGGAGGACTAAATGAAATAAAAGAAAACAACAAATAAAATAAATAAAACACTGTAATTTAACTGTTTACAGATTATTGTTCATGAACCTGTCAGGAGAGAACAAAGTGTCCTGTGTGGGGTTGTGTGAGCACCTCAGCAGACCAGAGTCAGCAGTCTGTTTGTGTTAGTCTACCTTTCTACTGCCACAAAAGCAGCCTGCATCACATTGCAGCCTCTCTGTCTGTCCGTCTGTCTGTCAGCATAAAGCTCTTACATCATCATCATGCCAAGACAAGTCAGGCCAGTGGAGCTCAAACTACTGCACTTCAGTTTACGTGACATAACGGTGATCTAAAAGTGTCAGTGATGGTGTGTCAGTGTGGAGCAGAGAGTCACCTTCAAGCTGGAAGAGTGAAACCTGAGAGTATTGTTAAGATTTTAAGGATTATGACTCACTGAACTGGGGACAGTCTCAGAGACTCTGGGAAGGATGGCTGACACTTGGGGCAGTTTGGTGTAGCCAGTGGTTAGCAACAAACAACTTCCAGGCAAGACTTCCTTTTCCATGAGCTGTGTTGTTTACAATAAGCAATTTGAGAAGCAATCATGTGATGGGATCAAAAGGGAAGTAAGATTTGCCTCCAAATATGTCTGCAAAATAAGAGCTGTCATATCTTGATTCCTTACGTCACTGAAGTTGCATCCATTCATCTGTTTCTGGTGAGTCTCAGTTTCACTGTAAATTTAATTGAGGCTTCACCCTAGCTTCTTTTGGCAGTCCAGACCCAAAGAAGACACCGCATTTTTGTGATTTATTGCAATCGACAGGACTTAAAGCTGCTATTGGTAGTCCCGGAGTAATCATTAGTTCAGACAGAGACTTTGAATGTCAACAATACCCCTCCCCTCTCTGCTCTGGTAGCGCCGGCCACCGTTGAAACGCAACACCGATGTTTATACGTGTCTTGCATCTCAGCAAGCGTCTCTGGTATCTTCGCCGTTTTCTTCCTTGTATGTGGTCAAAGGAGGAATTGGAAGTTTGTGTCGAGGCCATTGTTGCAACAAAACTTTGGCTGTTTTCGAAACAGCCTGCTACATACTACCTACAAATGTAGTAGGCAGGAGGTACTGCCAACTACATACTGTGTTTGAAGGTAGTATGTAGTATGATTGTTCTGTTAGATCTGTTATGCTGGGCCAGACATCACTGGATTTCTGGTTTCAGAAAGCAGAAGTAAACTCTTTTTCACATACTACATACTACATACTGAATTTTGACCAAATCAGTACATACTGCTAGCATAGTAGGCGGTTTCAAAAACCAATCAGGATGGAGGGTTGGAGAGTAGCTCTGATTGGTCTGTGATAACAGGAAGAAGGGGAATTATAAATTTGCTAGATACATAGGCAATGGAAAACATCCATCCATCCATTTTTTCCCGCTTATCCGGGGTCGGGTCGCGGGGGTAGCAGTCCAAGCAAATTGACCCAGACATCCCTCTCCCCGGCGACACTTTCCAGCTCCTCCTGGGGAATCCCGAGGCGTTCCCAGACCAGGCGGGAGATATAATCCCTCCACCGCGTTCTGGGTCTACCCCGGGGCCTTCTCCCAGTTGGACGTGCCCGGAACACCTCTAAAGGGAGGCGTCCGGGAGGCATCCTTATCAGATGCCCGAACCACCTCAGCTGACTCCTTTCGACGCGAGGAGCAGCGGCTCTACTCCGAGCTCCCTCCGGATGTCCGAGCTCCTGACCCTCTCTCTAAGGCCGAGCCCAGACACCCTTCGCAGGAAACTCTTTTCAGCTGCTTGTATCCGCGATCTTATCCTTTCGGTCATGACCCACAGCTCATGACCATAGGTGAGGGTTGGAACGTAGACCGACTGGTAAATCGAAAGCTTTACCTTCCGGCTCAGCTCCCTCTTCACCACAATGGTCCGATACAACGTCCGCATCACTGCTGACGCCGCACCAATCCGCCTGTGGATCTCACGCTCCATTTTACCCCCACTCGCGAACAAGACCCCAAGATACTTAAACTCCCCCACTTGGAGCAAAGTCTCACTCCCCACCGAGAGAGAGCAATCCACCGTTTTCCGGCAGAGAACCATGAATGGAAAACAGAGTATTCGCAATAATCTCAAATTACTTCAATTAGGGACTTTTTCTCCAAACACAGCAGAAAAAAAGGAATGTTTTTTTTTAACCCGTTCCTACAAACAGCAGCTTTAAGTTTGCAAATTATAATGATGCAGATACAGTATGTTCAAAGTAAATATGCAACATTGATCAGGCCTGTCCTTGAGGTGAAGAAAATGCCTGTTTGTTGAATCGTGGTTGGATTGATTATGTCTGATGTTTTCCAGGAAGTCAGGGGGAATCTAAATGCTGATTGGCTTACACTTCACAGTCAAGTAGATTTGTTGCTGAAGTCCAAATGTGTGATCAAGAACGGGATGTTAGCTCCACTTGCATGCAGATATCAGTTTAGACAGATTAATCAATCGTCATCAGATTAGCTGGGTGTTATTACAGCAACCAGATAGTGGGTGACGGGGTGTAGCGTGATGGAGTGGAGGAGGGGTGTGATGGAAAACATGACACTGTGATAAAAAGTTAAAAACGTATAATAATAATGTGTGTGTGCAGCCTTGTGTGTGAGAGAGTTATTAAATCCATACCAGTGTGACACCAGAGAGGACCTCCAGCAGGGATATCAGGTTGTGTCCATCCCGCAGGTCCTCGTACAGGTCTGTGATGTGCTTCCTCACCTGAGAAAGGAAGCAGGAAAGGGAACAAGGAGAGAGAAGGAAGGGAAAAAAGTTAATTCCAGTCCAATCATCTCTCTGTTTACTCAACACTATTGACATCTGTCAGGCTGATTGCTCCACAGCTGACAGGGTTGGTTTGTGACAGCGGTTGTCCAGCCAACAGAGGCGAGGCACCAGCTGTGGCCTCTTGTCTCTGTTGCCACGATGATCGGGGTGGGGGGTTGGTTGTTGCTGGTGGCTACCGCTGCTGACAGGGTGACTCAGCGGCCCGATCAGCTTTAGTGCTTGTTATTAAAAGTGGGACAATCACTGAGAGAGAGAAAACAGCTGACTGACAGTGACTGCACAGAGGGAGGATGAGGCATCACTGTGCTGGGATGGTTTAGAAAGTCTTTCCAGGAACTGAACTCAAAGACTGGAAGAAACAAACTGCATAAGCATCTGTATGCAGTCTGGTTCACTGTGTTTCATTACTTTGAGATATTTAATGTGAGGCAGAGAGATGTTCTTGTATATTTTAATTCCTCCTCTAACTTTCCTGATTCTGACGGTCTTCAGGCGGAAGTAAAACCTGCTGTAGATTTCATTTCAGGGTTGCATACTGCCATCTACTGTACTGGAGTGTATCCATTATAGATGAGCTTTGTTAAAGGACTTGTTTCTGTCACATGGGCAAAAATATTTTGTTTGAGCCGAGGGGGGAATTTCTCGTTCTAAAGCCTTTATCAGACGACAGCAATGAGGTCATATAATCATTGTGCATGCTTAATGTGTAAATAAACTATGAAATCTACTTTTTGAGACTCAATTGTCAACAAGATGTTGAATCAAAAGAGTGGCACATGTGAGATGCTACCCCAAGATGCGAAAAAGACAACTTTAACACGTGAGAAGTTACAGAGCAAAGGTTGAGAAACTGGAGAGACAAGAGGTGAAAAACTACAAAAGAAAACAACTAAACAAAAAAGTAGGACTCAAATTAATCAGATCTAAGAACAACATACAGTCCCCCCCCTAGACTAGCTTACCACAGGCACTGACACTTCAGGGAACCACAAAAAGTAAAGCTCTTGTTTGATCAAAAGGTTCAGTCTCTGTTTGAAAGCGAACAGAGGAAAGCGTGGGAGGTCAAAGTGCTTCAATAAAGTTCCTTTAAAAATGCAGATCCACCAAGGTCACATGTCTACCTGCATTACAGAGATATTCTTGGCTGGTGCACCTGCACTGACAAAGTTTTGCTGCAGTCCTGGCCTCGGGACAAGAAACTGTGATAAAGCGTTTCACCAGAAGAGGGCACGACTGTCACGAGAGCTGGAGGAGTAGAGAGGAAGCTGAGAGGTCCTCATCATCACTTCACTTCATAAACTGTTAAAGGAAACAACTGTACTTACACCTAAGTCAAAGTTAAGTTTTCTTTATTGTCATTTCAACCATAAACAAGAATGAGAAGAGATGAGATTTTTTGATGAGATTCTGATGCTACAAAGATAGTAACATTAAAAATATGACTATAACGAGGTTAGATGTGGGGCAAAAGAGTAGTGACAGTGGAGGTAGTGTAAACCAGACAAGCTGATCTCTCAGTATTGATTTAGGTGCAGTAAGTATATATGTAATCAAATATGGTGAGGGTATCCTAAAGCTGCTCTCCACCAGTCCTCACTAGCATCTTCTCTCTCTCCACATGTATTTTCCTCCTCCTCCTCCTCCTCCTCCTCCTCCTCCTCCTCCTCCTCCTCCCTGGTCTGTGTCACTCTCTCACCCTCGTGTTGCTGCCTCTTTTCTCCATGGGAGTCTGACATCAGCTTTTTCAGAGGGGAGCTGATGGAACAAGTGTTAATTAGATGTCAGGAAGAAGTGGGGGTATTCAGCCCTGCCTGGAAATAAAGGGGCTGTTTTCTGTCTAATTGTGTCTCCATGTGTCAGAGCGGGCCGTGGCTTAAAGTCGGTCCAGGAATGAGAGGGTGTCTCTCGGCTTACTGGAACTGCAGCCTGTGATTTGAAAGAAAGCTAATTGCTGTAAAGATCTTATTGTACTGGTTTCCAATCTTTCACCTGAGCAGAGCAGTTACAACTTAATGTGAGATGTTTCTGCAATGACTGGTCCTTCTGCAGAAGTAAAGAAAACAACTAATACTCTATTATGAGATTTATTCTAATATCTAATGATGCTTGCAGACACATCTCAGGGACTTTTTAACAGAAGTGATGTGTTTTGTTTATATCGTCATGGGCATACAAAGGGAAAGACTCTAGGGTGCAATGCTCACTGATGTTAAAAACACAGCCTCTAGCTCACTTTTAGGACTAAACAAACAAACTCTGCTGCATCTTTGTATTGTAGTGTTTGTATGACTGTGGAGATGCTGCTGTGTCTGATGTGCAGTGACGGCAGCTGTCAGACGCCTCTGGCACTGGAGCAGACTGTCGCATGGAGCCAGCATTGAGGACTGCTTATACATGCCCAACACAGATCTGACTCGGACTGAATCTGGGGATGAATTCATCACCTTTGAGCGGATTCAAATATGTTAATTTAATCACGTATTCGATAAACAGGATTTGACAGAGTGTAGCAGAGGGGGCAGAGTGAGTGATGGAGAGTTATTGCAAACTAAGAAGTGCTGTGGGGACTGACACGCTGCTTAATGTTATATGGCTCGTTGTAATGTGATTTGCATCATGTGGGGAAGTCAGCACTCTGAATCTGGGACTTCATGGGGTCAAAAAGGAGCCAAGAGTGTGATGCAACATTTCACCAAGATCTTACAGTGAAGTGAAAGTGTGGGCTCCTGAGCAGATCTATTATTCACAGAGGGGGCTCTTAGTTAACTTGTGCAGCTAGATTTCTTGCATTTGCTCCCCTGAACAAACTTGTTGCAGAGATGAAAGTTTAAAATAAGTTGAGTCAGTCCTTCCTCAGCTTCAGCTTTCTTGGTTCTTTGGAGTCTGGGGTTTTATTTTAATAATAATACATTTCATTTATAAAGGGCTTATCTGAACACTCAAAGACGCTGCATAAAGCATATTTAAAAGCAATCATACATACAAAAACTGTTCTAAATAGGTGGGTTTTGGTGAGTGTTTTGAAGGTGGACAGGTTGGGGCAGTTTCAAATGTTAAGTGGTTAGGTGGTCCAGAGGGTGGGGGCTGCAACAGAGGCAGGTTCGGTGCTTGGTGTTAGGTGGTAGGGAGAGGAGGTGGGCGCTGGAAGATCGGAGGTTACGGGAGGGGGAGTGGTTGTGGAGGGCTTTGTGGGTGAGGAGGAGGATTTTAAAATGTATTTGCAGTTTGGTAGGGAGCCAGTGGAGGTTTTGGAGGACAGGGGTGATGTGGTCACGGGAGCGGGTGTGGGTGTGGGTGAGCAGGCGGGCGGCAGAGTTCTGGATATATTTTTGTTTGTTGAGTTGTTTGGAAAGAAGGCCGTAGAGGATGCTATTGCAGTAATCGAGTCTGGAAGTGATGAAGGCGTGGATCAGGGTTTCAGCGGTGGAGAAGGAGAAAGATGGATGGAGACGGGCAACATTTTTTAGGTGGAAGAAGGCGGTTATGGTGATGTGATTGATGTGATGTTCCAGAGTGAGATGGGAGTCAAAAATAACACCAAGGTTGTGAGCATGTGAGGATGGACTGAGGGAAGCATTGCCGATGGAGAGGTTGAAGTTGTTGGTGGTTGTGGTGAGGGATTTGGGGCCGATGATTAAGAGGTAGTTTTTTTGCATCCAAGATTTAATTTTGGTAAGACATTATCTCATTGCTCTTAAATTTAAAAAACATACTGAACGTAAGGTTAGAAGCTCCTGTGGTTTAAACACTTGTTGATTATCTCATAGCCAGTGTTAGCAGCAACATTCACTGATGTGTCTGATGTTGCTCTTTGGTTTCTTCTCATATGAAAGAGCTTACAAATCACAACAGCCTGCCTGTGATTGGACATCTTGTTAGCCCTCTGCTGCACAGCTGACGGTCCGTCTCTGAGACAACCTTCTTGCCTCCTTCTGACCTCTTAATCCACACCTACAGGATTTGTGCTCACTGTGTCAACACACAGCCGGGTCAGCGTGTGTCACTGCATGCCAGGAGGTAGCTCGCAGGTCGGTGTTTATATTGGGTTGTGTATGCACTGCACACACACACACACAAAACCACACACACCCTCATACCTGTAAATATCCTGCACACCTGAGCAGCCAAAGACATACCAGACATTACACACACACAGGGTTAGGAAACAAGGAGCAGTGATGTCATCATTAAGGAAGTTGAGGGCACAAGACAGCTATCTATTTCTGTCTCTTTTTCTTTTCTCTCTTCGTCTCATGAGACTTTTCCTCTATTCCATCTTTGTCCCCTCCTCCTCCTCCTCCTCCTCCTCCTCCTCCTCCTCCTCCTCCTCCTCCTCTCCTTGTTTAATTTGTTCTCTTTCCTTTGTCTCTGTTTGTCTTTTAATCCTGGCTCATTGGGCGGGGGTTTGTACAACAGACAGACTTGGCAGAGAGTCAATAGATGATGTAGATCACTGAACTATTTCACCCCTCACTCCCATTTCAAGAACTCGAGTGTTTGGGACACAACAGCTTGATGAAACGATGAAACATCACTCCTTTAGCAAAACTTCATCCAACAGCAGCAAACATATGAACTGTTGTGACGAGACTTGAATTCATTTACACAGGCCCTGTTGGCCTGGGGATGGAACTCATGGAACATTGTTTAGCAGTGCCGCTGACACTTCCTTTTTATGTTGGTTTACTTTGCTATGACAAACACAGTGACTTTTGTGATGTGCTTCGCAATAATGTTCCTTATTTTGCTGAATTGATTAAGATATAATCAAAAGGGGGGAATTGTGGTGGAAAATTATTGTATAAACAGTTCCAGGTGCAAATCTCCAAGGTCATGTACAGAAGGCTTTTGTTTTCACAGATTCTGCACTCTACCCATCAATGATCTTTGTTAGACCAAAGGATGTTACCTTTTTTGGAAGAAGCTTCCTGTCAATGTACCACACCTACTTGATTCTTTTCTATATACTGTTTGACCTCACATTTGTGGGGGCAGAAGACATCTGACTTCCACTGAGTGAAGTTCAGATGTCGACTTTTCTTCTGCCCTGATCTGATTTAAATGATGTCTAGTGTTTGTTTTACTATGACCCTGATGAAGGCCACAAGCTGAACCAGTTGGTCTAAGAATTAAGTTGTTCCTTATACGACAAGTGTTGCTGGAGTTTTGACCCTTCAAGAAGGGAACAGCAAAGTACCAAAGCTGGGATGGAAATGAAATGATAATATTAGCTTCCATGAACCGGAAACAATAATCTTAATGTTGGAGTAGTTTGGGTGCCAGATTTCCTTAGCAGTTAAACCATGCGCCCCATGTACAGCAGCTAAAGTCTCTGATATTGAGTCCAACCTGCGGCCCTTTGATGTGTGCCATTCCCCTCTTTCTCTCTCTCCCAGTTTCCTACTCTATCCACCGTCTTATCCTCTAAATGAAGGCATAATAAAAGCAAAATAAGCCAAAAATAACATAAACATGGGGGCGCTCTTTGGCCGAGGGGTTTAAGCGCATGCCCCAAGAACAGAGGCTACAGTTCTTGTCACAGCGGTTGCGATTTCAACTCATTTGCTGCATGTTTTACCCCTCTCTCTACTCCCAACATTTCCTGTCTTTCTTCAGCTGTCCTATCAAATAAATGCAAAAATGCCCAAAAATATAACTTTAAAAAATAAAAAAATATCATACGCATGATGCTGCGCTTCTTTATACTCTTGATTTCATTTTGGGAATGAAGTAAACATGCTGATATTACTATTTCCCCAGGGACTTCAAGAAATAGTTCTTTGCACATCTAACAGTTGCATGGCAATTCAAAAACAGCATCCAGAAGGAGAAGGCAAGCCTGTACATTTACTCAATGGCTCATAAAGTTCATTGAGTCTCAACTTTTCCACCCACAGGTCTTCATCAGATGATCATTTTACTGGTTACCCAACTTTGAACATCTTTAAAATGAGGTTCTCATGTCAGAGTAGACTTGCCTGGGTCTTACAGCCACAAATCCAGCTACTTGAAAATCAGATAGTCTAGCTTCTGTGTAGTAAGATCAGCCTGCTCACCCAAGTGCACCACAGAACGCCACAGGAAGTCATTTCTGCCTGTGGCCATCGGATTGTACAAATCTTCCCTCTGATCACTGAACAATAACCGTACAATAACCATGCAATACATTGTGCAATATCCTTACCACTTAAACATGTATATTTCAGCTTCATTCTCAGCGCTTTTGTATATAGCTAATTGTAACTATTCTGCGCTTCTGTATATTCTTTATTATTTAATTTAATTTAATTTAATTTAATTTAATTTAATTTAATTTAATTTAATTTAATTTAATTTAAATTTTAATGCTTCTTTTTATTAATATTTGACTTCTTCCATACTGTTTATAAGAGCGCTGTGATAACTGAATTTCCCTCTCCGGGATAAATAAAGTATTTCTGATTCTCATCAGTGTGTTGAAAATTTAGATTACTGGAAAATCGTTTGGTCAGTAAAAAAAATTGTAATCACAATTTTCAGTTGCCCATATTTGTGTCTTTTTATTCCCTTTTTTGTCAGACTAATGCGTCTAATATTCAGCTCAAAATAATATTAATGTGGTCCATACAATCTGAAAAGAACATCCAAGCACTGATGACTTTTATTTTCTTTTATCTAACCACAAGATCAAGACAATAAATCTGCATATTCACATTTGAGAAGGTGGTTATAGAGCTATTCCTTGATTTGTTCAAGAATTAATCAAACATCAAATGTGTTCCTTCTTGGAGATAAACGAGTCTCCTTCCAGGTCTGCTCTCAGATACTATAATAAAAGAAACAAAAGGAGGGAAAGAATAACATCCCATTACAAATTAATGGGCGTTTCATTTCCAGCAGTAAAAAAAATCATCTGATGTCTCCTGCTGCTGCCCTCAGTCTCCATCTCTGACCTACATTCACAGTCAGTATCTGGGCTCTGTCACTGCCAGCTGATATAGGGTTACATTCACGGGCTGGGCGCTGTGACGACAGGCGCTGCCGAGTTATGGGGTCAGACAGACGCTTCATTCCCCGGGTCATGTGACAGAAATACCCTGCATTCATACTCCTCGCAGCCTGTGCGTGTGACACCTGGTACACATACTGAACTGTATGAATATGATGGAAATGACATGTGTGTGTGTGCAGATGTGACATTAAGCACACATGTAGGCAGTAAAAGCAGGCAGCTGTCCAAGACCTACAAGAGAGCGACTGTGTGTGAACGACTTTGAGTTTTCACAGAGACAATGACTCAATGTTTCTCCTCCTCTTGTTATGTTCAAGAAAAAACAGCCTTTGTTTCCTACTTTAGGAGTCTGACTCAGCCTGCAGCGTTCAAATCTATGTTTTCATTTGATCAGAGAGCTGCGAGGTGTTCACAGGGATATCTGTCTGCATGGTGAATCTAAGAAATGTGGATCATACTGAGACGGATATGCAGACAGCTATCAGGACTTCGTGCTGCTGCTGCTCATTTCATCCATGAGCATATGTGTGATCCTGTGTGGACAAAGACAATCTGATCATCTATAATTCAGCTTGTGCATTTCAGTAAACATTTTTTCAGATTCTCAACCTGTCATTAAAAATTCATCACAGACTCATGTTTAGTTCTTTCACCTTTCTGTTAAATAGCTGAAGAGTTAAGACATAGCTGTAACTTCAGAGCTGTTAACAGTCACAGTAATCTGACTGATGCTCATCCATTGATGGAAACAGCCTGCAGTCATTTCACATGTGAGTGATGTAACAGTGTCTCATCCGACAGGAGGAGGAAATGAACAGACACATAAAAATACTTCAAGAGTATTTACATGATATTATACGACCTCATTGTCTCTGAGAAACAGGTACAACAAGAAGGATACAGCTGAAAGCCTGAGGCCATCGTGCTGCTGAATCAGAGATCTTGTATCTGTCCTATTGATAAAACATTCTCTTATTGGTCTGCCTGCTCAGGTTTTACCTAAATCTTTATTTTAATTCCACCAAAATATTTGTATGTCTTTTGTTTTTGTTTTTTTTTACTTTTTATTTGTTATTTTTTCAATTGACACACAGAAAGCTCACATACACGTGTTAGCCTTTACTCTATCTAAAATCTTTGTCTCTACATTCCTATCATCTTATTTGACCATACACACCCAGGTTATAGTGTACATTACACAAGTGCATTCAGGGTCAAATTAAACTGAAATTAACTCAAGGGAAATAAATAAAATCAAATAAATAAAGACAATTCAAGAGGTGACTACAGCTCAGGCATCGTCTGTATCACTGGTGCCTTGTGTGTCTTTTTTTATTAGTGTTATTTCTTGATCTTTGCTTCTGCTTGTGATTTTATGACCTGCCTGTCTTGTTTTGCTGTCTTTGTTATGGAGGACTCTGTAACCAGGATTCTAAAGTGCTCTTTAAATAAAGGGTACTAATGTTATTATTATTATGTAACAAAAGTAGCTGCTCAAAAGCTGCTTGTACCTGATCCAGCTGTGGAAAATAAAGATGGAGTGGGGTTGGAAAATGTATTTTTTTTTAATATTGATTGTATTTGTCACAGTTGGTTGCTTTATTATTACATGCAGTAAGAATTAATCAGTAAATAAAATAGAACACCTCCAGGCAAATACTTCAGTTTGATTTAAGACATGTGGACCGGCTCCTTCAGAACCGTCACGTTTGTAAGAAGGTAAACAAGGTCTGTTTCAGATGATTTTTGAGGTACCTGATACATGTTTTTTTTTAGTCTTATTTAATTTTTTAATATATTTTTTTTAACTTTTTTTGCGTGTATTTTTTAACTATTTTTAAAGTGTTTTATTAGGATTATTTTATTTTATTCTTAATTATTTAATTTGATTTCTTTATCATTTATTTTACTTTTTTGTGTCTCTTAAACAATTTTTTAAAATGTTTTATTATGATTATATTATTTTTTTAAATTCTATTTTACTTTTTTGTGTTTTAATTATTTTTTAAAGTGTTTTATATGGTTTATTATGATTATTTTATTTTATTCTATATTATTTTCTGACAGCATTTTATCTTCTGTTTCAATTTATTTTACCTCACTGTGCAGCACTTTGCTAAACTTGATTGTTTTGTTTTTTTAAATGTGCTATATAAATAAAGTGGATTGGATTGGATTGGATTTAGTAATGGAGGATTATGTAAAAAAACAAACTTATAATCATGTGTTGTAGTTTGTTCGGCCAACGATGGTGTCAGGAATCTTTAATGCTAACATGAACCACAGATAAAATGAAATGTTTGATCCAGTCCTTCAGCAGTCATAACAAACCAATCCAGAAAAGCATTCACAAGAATAAAAAAAAGACATTACAGAGCAGCTGAACTCAGCGACACGTACCTTGATGAGATGCTTGTTGACCCATTTTGTGAAGGTTTTCTTCTGCACTCTGTCCCGCTCATCTGAAAGAAACACAGAGAGAGGAGGGAGGTTAATTACATAATGTGTTCTGCATTATATCTCTGAGTCATGTTCTGTAGATGATGACGATACACACATCCAAATCCAGAGTGATAAACACTCTGAACAGAGAAGAGAGTTATTGATGATGCTGTATTCAGTCAGACTTTGTATTGATTGGTTGAACAGAGGGAAGTAAACACACAGAAACACAAACTCTACTAACAAAGTTGTGCAACAAGATCGCAGACGTCACTCTGAACAACACCTCCAACATGCCTCTCTTTACAGTTTCTCATTATTCTTCTGAAGAGTGAAGTAGAGATGATGTAAAGAGAAACATCTGTGAAGGCTCTATGAGTTCACTGACAACACATCAGGGTCATGTAGATAACAAGCTCTTCAACTAACAGCTTTCTTTATTGTGTTAAACATTCAATGACATCATCCTGAGTACGAAGAGGTTGTAAAAAATGAACTCAAAAACGTGTTAGTCTTGTTTTCTTATCTTTTTCCAGCGTGTTGACTTAACCCAGCTAACTATGCTGCTTGCATGTTTAGCATTTCCCCCTCCTTCTTCAGTTCAGCGTACTCTCTGAATATCTAACTCTTGTTTCAGTCTCTCCTGTCTCGAACCGAAGAGTGATCGGAAGCAACGCAGAGCTCCAGGCCCGCCGTCCTCCACATCCCAGAGGAGTGAGGCAGCCAGGCCAGGAATAGAGCCTGATGCTGAGACACAACTGTGTTATCTGCACACTTTCACAGACCCAAACACCACCTCCTCTTCCTCCTCTCACGGAGCCTCTCTTCCTATCCAGTCTCCCTCTGATCCCATCAGAAAACACACACAGAGACTCTTTTTCCTTTCCCGCCATTCAGCAGAATATCTCACAGCCTGCTGGACAGATAGACAAACATCCTTTAGGTGAT
This sequence comes from Notolabrus celidotus, assembly GCF_009762535.1. NCBI lineage: Eukaryota > Metazoa > Chordata > Actinopteri > Labriformes > Labridae > Notolabrus > Notolabrus celidotus. The sequence continues at coordinate 27,469,277 of NC_048287.1, read as the reverse complement.
GTTGTGTTCTTTGGAGGACTTAAAGTAAAGGCAAAGGAGTAAAAATTGCAACATGTTCAACCCTTGTGTTACTAAATATTAGGGAGCTTGTTTGTGAGCGTTGCTGTCGTCCTATCAGTCAGTTTATCAATCCTACATCGGATTACAGAACACAAATGAGCGACAATGATTGATCATTGAATCACACACAGTCCAAAATAGTTGGGATACTGTGTAAAACCTTAATGAAACAGATTCTGATGGTTTCTAAATCAGTGAAACCTTACATTTAACTGAAAATAGTGCAAAGACAACATATCAAAGTTGTCACCAGCCTTGTGATGAGTGCACAATTCAAAAGCCAGCATCAGTGATGATCTGGAGATGCAGAGGTGAACATGGCATGGGGAGATTACACATCTGGGAAGGCAGCATTGATGTTGAATGATGTATGCAGGTTTGGGAGCAACATAAGCTTCCATCCAGACAAGATCTTTTTCTGGAAAGACTGTGCAAAGGTATGTATTATACTGTGTTGTACTGTATTAAGATAAACTGTGCACAATTCAACTGTGTTGTAATAATTAACTGTGCAGATCAATTGTGTTATATTGACTAATAATATATAGATAAATCATATTGAATTATAAAAATGAAACATTAGTGTAATTGATGAAAATATGTGTTATTATATTTATTGAATTTTTTTATTTTTATTTATTCTGCTTTGGCAATAACCAAACTGTTCATGCTACTAAAGCAACCTGAACTGGACTGAACTGTGCAAAGACATGTTGTCTCAAATGTAACTACTCACAGTAACTTTCACACAACTGTTTTGGAATTGGAGTTGTAATTTGAGTCAAATTTCAAACAACAATGCCAAATACTCTTTGTTTATTTGTGTCTCCCTGTGGGAACTTAGTGTTTCTCTTTATTATGTAAGACTAAAACCAATATCTTCAGGGTTTCAGACTTCCTGTCAGGATAACTCAGGATGTCATAGAGGGATGCACTATTTTTTGAATGACAGTTCCTTTTGTCCTGTTATAGTTTTAAGGGCCCTGTGATAGATTGGTGACCTGTTCAGGGTGTACCCTGCCTTCCATCTGAAGTCAGCTGGGGTTGGCTCCAGCTGTCCCGTGACCCCAAACGGGATAAGCGGTCAAGATAATGGAAGGATAGATGGATGGATAGTTTTACGGTGAAAATGCTTTAATGGTTGTATAAAGTGTGTATAAATGCTGAAGAAAATTAAAGATGTAGGAGACACTGCTATCTCTGACACAAGCAGTTATCATTACTTCAGTGGTTTGAAGATAACAAATGTTAACCCTTCAAATTGTGTGCATTTCTTTTTGCTTTAAAGTGACATACACACAAAAACAAATGCAACTTTTGAGGACAAAACAAAAAGACAAAGTCTCTGCTGAAACTTCTATTTTTCTGATCACATCCTACTTCATTGCTTCTGGTTGGTCGTCATATCACAAAAAAACTACAAATAACAGGAAAAATCTAGAATTTTCAAGAAAATATCCGCCTTTTAGTATCTCTCCAGGTCCATGCTGTAACTCGATATCAGTCTAACAATATTTAATGTATACTTGTCAGTGTAAATGTTCACTCCAGTAGTAATACATATGTGTAAGATCAAACCTCCATACAATATGTCACTCTCCCATATCAGGACGAGCTCACACATTCCACAGCTCAGTGACGGAAACAATTTCCCTCCATTATTTCAAACAGCCAATCAGGAGACAGCCGGCTGCAGGTTCTCCCCCTCCTGACAGCTGTTTATCAGTAACCATGGATATCAGCCAAGCGTGGAGATAGACGGTATCACTTCCTCCTTCAAAGCTTTTGTTATCTTTATGTCTCTTTTTCTCACACACACCTATGTAAACACACACATGCACAGAGACTCTGAACAGCGCTGACACCTTCAACTGAAAAGAAGAATTCAATGTAAGATTGAGTGGGTCATATCTCCTCTAGATAAAACTCCAGGTCAATCACAGCACTTCAAAACACACACATATATGTACACACAGGGTGGCGTATTGGGAAGTTTGCTAAGAGGGTTAGCCTCCGGGCTACGAGCACATATTTCAACATGCTCTTGCAAAATAGTTTGAGCTCTGCAACAAGCCTCGCTTCCCAAACCTGCCGGGGAAGCTGAGCCAGTTACCTCAGAGGAGAATCTCACGCTTTTACATGTTACTAGGTCACACACACACACACACACACACACACACACACACACACACACACACACACACAATCACACCTGTGGAGACTTATTAGGCTCACATAGGTTTGGTAATAAGACTTGACATTTCTATAGGACGAAAACTGGAGACATGAGGAGAGCTAAGGTTGTGACAATCAGGGAAAGGCGCTCATTCATCCACAGAGGAGGGCATTGTTAAGAAATACACACACACACCCTCTTCCTGCTACACAAAAAACACACACTGACGTCTCGCCCTCTGCGCTGACATTCACAATGATTAATTGTGACCACATTCAGCACAACTGTTGTCACTGGTGTGTGCACAAACAGGAACTGTTCAAACACCGTGCAACACGTGCTGACAGGAGCCCGTCTGCAGCAGCAAGGACCGAATGTAAACACCACTGTACAGCTCCACTGTGAGCATGCACACAGGGACACACACACATACACACACACACCAACCTGCACAGCACATGAGCGAGTACAGGTGAGCGTTGAGATGACATTCATTCCTGTAGTCAGGCCACATCGTCCACGGCTCCCTCCTCTTTAATCAGGGTTCATAGATGCTAACGGCGCGTAATCCAGGACAGAAGTCAGATAATTATAGCACTGAGAGTCTTCGGCAACAAGCTGCCGCCACGTATCCACGAGAGAAAGTCACAGGGTGAGAGAACAAGCAGGTGCCACCAGTTTCTCTGCCGGAGTCGCTCTTCTCTGGGTTGAATCTCTCCGTGGTTCAGCCGTCCCCTCTCTCCTCTTGTCCTGTGTCAGCTGTCATGTCCTCCTCTCTCTCTCTCTCTGCGGGCCTTCTCCCTCCGTCCCTCACACTCTCTCCACGGCAGCAGTTGCTTTAACACGTGTGTGTCAGAGCCAGCTTCTCGACCGCACTCCAAAAAGGACGGCCTCCCTCCCTCCCTCCCTCCTTTCTTTCTTACTCACTCCACTCACTTCTACTTCCTCACCAGGCAGTGGCACTCTCCCTCCCTCTCTCTCTCTCTCTGTCTGTCTCCCTTGCTCACTTGTTCTCTTGCTCGTTCGCCCTCTGAGTCCAGGCCATAACAGACGGTCTGTGCTCAGACTGCAGCTGACGGTGGCTCTGCAGAGCTGCAGGGGTGCTCGCTGTGTTTATTTCTCCTCCGTGCAGCTCCTCTCGCTCTCTGCGTAGGTAAGCAGCTCTCCTTGCTGACATGTACGGTCCAGGAGGACGATGCTCTTTTTCTTATTCTCCTGTTTTTAGTTCACTGCATGCACAGGACTTTAGAGGCTGTATTTATCCACATACAGATGCTGCTACTGTTGTTGCCACAGAGCAGAACTATGCAAGGCATACGGACAGAAGCAGCATGCACGATCCTGCAGACAAGGTCTAAAAAGGTAAATCTGGAAAAAGGTTTAAAGTCTAAGAAAAATCCAATGTGGACGGTGTAATCCACTCTTGATTCCTCTCTTTAAGCCAGAAAAACAAAACAGGAGCTCAAAAATATACAAGTGAGGCTTGTTCTGCAACACAATCCAAACATACGCTCCTCTTGTTCAAGCTGATGAAAGCCAGCAGCTCCTTGATAGCTCCATCTATGTCCTCTATTTCCTTGCCTTAACTCCTTCTTCTATTATCTATGTTTCCTTTTCTTGAGAAGCAAAACTTCAAAGTGCTCTTTTAAAAAACGACTCACGAGCTCTGAAGTCGTCGAGCGTCGTGTGATCTGCAGCACAGTTGTAAGAAAAAAGCGGGAGAGACCCGAGCTGAGATGGACTTTGGTCTCGAGAGAGGTCTGGCTAACTTGTGACGTAGTTTAATGTGATAATAAAGCCTGCTCCAGCAGAGTCATCACCTCATTAGCGTGTGGAGCAGAGATGGGAGATGACAGCAGAAAACATTAAGAGAAAGAGGCCTTGGTTATATTTCTGGCCTGGGTCCAGACTTGTGCTTTTTCAGGCAGACACAAAAAGCAGCTAGCAGCGAACAAGAGGCCTGCAGCAGCCTTCAACTGACTCTGCCTGGTGCTGAACGTATCCTCCAATCATGATGAGGCAGTTCACTATCCAGATCTGCGTTCATCACAGTTAACAGCCTGCACTCAGATTTATAAAACCCTCTCTCTCGTCCTCTCTTTCTTGTTTATCGTTGCAGCTCAAAATAGCTCTGTCGTCCCAGGCTGCACAGACGCAGTGTTGCATAAATTCTGCTGTGTCATGCTTTAAAATAAACAGGGTCAAGAATCAGCACCAGGTTTAAAGCTCTGTTTTGGCCTGAAGTCAAACAACAGTCCTCAGTGGGTCATGTGACCTGGCCAGGAGTCAGGAAGTAAAGAGCGCCAGAACGTCATCAGGATAAAGTGCCAGCAGGGCCCGAGTCTGAGAGCAGGAGAAGCGAGAGAACACACAGTACACACACACACACACACCTGTGCAGGCAGGCAGTGACTAACACACTCTTACAGTCACAACATGCTCAGCCAGAGAAACACAAGCTCCTCCTCCTCCTCTGTATCCTCCTCCTCCAGCAATGTCAATCCTTCCTCTTCATCGGCATCCCTCCTTCCTCTCGTCCTCCTTTTCTTTGCTCCCTCGTGCCATCAGATACTTCCTCTCCTTCATGCCTCCACCGTGAATCTCTCCTCTCTCTTCCTCTCTCTTCCTCTCAGGGACCGTCCACACTAAAAATACCAGACACAGCTTACACCTCTAATACCACGCAGCGTGCTTATCCCTCGCTCCCTCCTTCTCTCTGTTATCACTGCTAATCTCCCTCGCTCGCCCTCTCTGTTGCTTCGTCTTCCGGCGCTTTGGCGTCCTCCGCATGTGATTCGATTAAAATTAAAAGAGAGAGGATGTTTCCAAGTTCTTCTCCTCTGTCAGTCCATCAAGCCATCCTCGCTTCTTTCACTCTTCCGTTCTGTTTGTGTCCCCCCTCTCAGCCAGGCCGGCTTCCCAGAGTCCATTTATCCTCCTCCAAACACTCACAGGCTGGCAGCAGGCTCCATCACTCTTTTCTTTTCTTTCTTTCTGCTCTCCTTCCGCTTTTTATCCCATGTCTTTCTCCAAGCAACAAACAGTGAATGCTAAATGTTTGTGAACAAGCTCATTCTGGGACTGAAAACCAGCTGAGTGGAACGGTTTTGCGCAAGATTTAGGCGTTTTTTTTTGAGGATTTAATCCCGAAAAGCTCCCATAATTAATCTTGAAAATCCAAACTGCTCCTTGCTTGGTAACTCATGTGTCCCAATTACACACAAACCAGCTCCCTGGTAGCCACAGGGCCTTTTATAAGATTTAGAACAGATTCAATCTGCCCTCCTGTGGCCATCGAAGAGAGACACCTGAGAGCTTGAATGAAGAAAACCATCCAAGAGGGCTGACGCTCTGTTAGTATAAAATGTTTCTGAATGAAAAATAAAGTTAAAACAACAAACAGAGCTCATCACAGTCAGAACAGAAAACAACAAAAGGACAGGTAGGCTCTACAAGCTGCTGAATCCAAAGTCTGTGTTTATGATATCGGATGATTCAGGGTCAGAGTGGTTTTATTACCGAACAAATAAAATAATTTTCCCGCTCTTATTGGCTGTAAAAACCAAACAATACAGAGCTTCTACAAGAATTTTCTACATCTAAAGTGAGTAAAGAGAGTTGAGTGAGTGAGCTGCACTGATTTATGATCCGGTAAATATTCTAATCAGCAGGTCCCACCGGTTTGTGTCTTCAATTTATGGTGCCCTGGAGAGGAGCCTCTCTATGTGATGTTTCAAAGTACTCCCCGTTTATCCACGGTTTTCTTTTGGATGCTCAGTTTCCTCCCACCAACTCTTCTTTCAGGTTAATCATCCTGCTACAACCCTGGAACAGAGCCCTGGCTTTGTTCTGGAGTTGGTCCCTGGTAGCTGCACAGAGGCCGCCCCACAGCTTCTAGCACTCACAGTGGGTCAAACACAGAGAGAAAGTTTCCCCACAGGGTTAATTTAAGGACAACTTAAAGGTTTAGAAATTTCAAAGAAAGTGTAAGCCAACCACGACTTACATGTTGCATCAACTCTCAAACCACAAACAGAGTGCTGCACACCAGCACAACACCCTGTATGCTTGGGCTACCACCGTGACAGGCTTGGTTTCCTGTGATGAGTAATATTAGGTTGTGACCACAGCATCATGCAATATGAGCACACACATACACACACTGCTTTGACAGCTCATCTGGATCCTAGAGACGAGATCATAAAGAGCCTGTCGACATGAGAGTACAGTTTAGGTGGAACTTCAGACATCACTCAGAACGATGAGTCCCTTAAACTATTCACTCATTATGAAACACATACACGCACATACATGCAAAACACATCTCAATCATTACTCATCAACTCAAAGTGTCATCAATCTACCTTCAACAACAGAACTTAGACTTTTGTCATTGAATACTGTTAAGTTGACTTAGAGAAATAATTGAAGTTGGCACCAGAATGACTGATTACTATCTTTTAAATATCTTTATCATTGTAGGGCGAATCCTAGTCACATGTATGTCTTAGCTGTAGCAAAACCACTCGCCACTAGCCGGGGCTGCAGCTCTTATTAATGGTTGTTGCTATAACGCCATAATGCTCTACCACCCAGGTGTAAACAAGCACAGAGGACAGATGGCGTCTCATTTTGTGGCGTAGTTTGGCAGTGTTTTTTATCTAGAATGTGGAGATCAAGTAGTCTGTAGCCTGTGTCTGGATAAACTGGCATATAACCACTCACATGGACCGATGTGTAACCAGCACAAGCATGTGGCGGTTAACCTGCAAGGAGGACCGAAGGCTGTTGGAGCTAGCTCTGCAAACATAGCCACATTTGGTAAACCAGTTCCACATAGATCACACATCGAGTCAGTGATCCCGTGTTGAGCCGTGGTGAATAAAAACGTTCTCAATTTTCACTGTTTTTCAAGAGTTTTACTTAGTGCTGGGTGATAGACAATAACGATAATTATCGCAATATTATTTTTCTCAATATAAATATAACAAATGTACAATAAAATGTTGGTATATTTAAACCTGTAATTACACCCCCCAACCACTGGAAAGGGAGTGTGTCTTAAATGCTAGTTCCCACCTGACATTAAACAGAAGAAGAAGTCGGCATGGGACAGCCAATCATGTTGCAGGGTGAGAGGTAGGCGGAGCTTAAAGACGTTTGGAGCTGAATGTAAACACAGCTGAAATGAGCGACAGCGTCACTGAAAAAACGCAAAACCTACCAGCTCAGAGAAGAGTGAAAACATGCTCGACAAGGAAGGGCGATAAACTTCATTAGTGAAGATATTTTGGGTATGCACTAGACTACCAGATACAAGCTAACAAATGTCTGATGTCTTCAACTTTCATTCAGGACAAAAAAATCTGCCTTTAAAATGATATGAAATAATGATTTGATATTTATCGACTGATATGAAAACTGTTATGGATAACATCTTTTTCAATATCGCCCAGCTCTAGTTGTATTATCTTTAAAGTAGTAGGTTAGTCAGAATTTGAATTTCGACCAGGAAATAAGTCACTTTAGAACATCCCTTATGCACCAACACCTTTAGGAAACTGTGCAGGATGACGGACAGGCAGCAACAGTCTAGCTTCTTCGTCCACAAGTGAAGCTTCATAGGCACAGCACCCTTAACTCAGCATCATGTACTGTTAAAACTTCTGTTTTGCTTTGGAAAACAATATGCAATAGATCAGAAAGTGAGGAAATACTAAAAATGATACTTCCTGCTTGAAAGATGGTGAAAGAGTAACTGAGAAGAAGACTTTGCAGGTATATTTGGGCCGTGTTAGGGCCACAGAGGGTCAGCTTCTGCAAGTTATTAGGCATGCTGAATCGCTTTGACATCAGAAAGTTAATATTAGACGTCTCTTTTATCATTTCTGTTTTTCTTTATTTCAGAGCTGTGAGTTTTTCGAATGCGCTCTTTCCTTTCAGGTGTTTTGTTGCACCCGCTACCCTCTTAGTATTGAACTACCTCATTGATCCACCCTGTTTATGCCGTGCAAGATATGTCTCCCTCAGTGAATTTAAACCAATTGTTGCATTCAGACAAAACAAGATACATGTCCCTCACAATATGCATCCTCAAACGATAACCACAAACCTCTGAATTTTAACCACAACAAGAGCAGCAGGTTCTTTACCCACAGCTTTTGATTAATGGTGTAAACATCCTGACACAAAGGGCTTTTATACAAAGTATCAGACTTTAAACGAGCATTAGCAAGAAGGCTTAACTACAAAAGCCGATATGTTTAATGCTGCAGAAACGTAGCGTTACATCAGTCTTTCAGAGGGTAATGGATAATGAGACACATAATGAGAGTGAGCAGCTTACTGGCAGCACAGCAGCTCCTTGTTCCCCCTGTTGAGCTTGTATTCATGTAAACACTAGCATGCCACATATGCGGCCAAAAGACACACACATGGATGGACAGACTGCAGGTTGAATTACACGAATCTGACTATATGATCCAATAATCCATGTAATATCATAGCCTTTCTCCAAACAGCCAAATATGGAAGATTGTGCTCCACTGACTCATGCAGATGAGACGCAGCAATCAAGTCCTGCAGAGGAACAGCCTCTCACTGTGAGGAGGGATAAAATCAGAGAAACACATATGCTCTTTACTCCACAAGCTGATTTACATTCCTCTCAACTTAAAAACAAACAAACATGCAAGCAAGGAAAGCTTCAGCATCATGCCAGCTACTGTACATACATACTACTACAAAAGCCTGTTAAAAGAGTTAACTAAATGCTAAATGCAATGGTTTAAATGAAGACACTGACAGATAAGTTGAGCTTTCTATTACACAAAGTAACACGGGGTGGAGCCTGAACAGGAAGTAACATCTCTCTACAAAGAAGATATAAATCATAGCCGGAGTTGTGACAGAAGAGAGGAAGAAGAGCAGTAAAAAGGGGGAACAGGAGGTGAAATGTTTCTTCTCAGCAGCATTTGGACGGATAAAGTATGAGTTACCTTTTATAACAGCCGGAGGTCGACGACGGCCTGAGAGTCGATGGTAAAACCAAACTCCAGCTGCAGTCAAGAAGTGAAAAGCTACCACCAGGATGGGCATGATGACCGTGTGGTCTGTGAGGTACTCCATCGTCAGATATTTTCCCTCACTCTGAAAACTTTCATGTAGCTCCAGAAGCAAAAAGCTAAATCTAGTCCAGACTATCAAAGATCAGAAATGACTGTAATTCCAGGTAAAGTCCAAAAGTTATTTCAGCCGTTCTTTAAATGTCATTCCACAGAATCATGACGATCCTAGTTCTTCTTTCACTTCTTCTGTTTCGACACTACTCACAGAAACTATCTCCAGCATCCCTCAGCATGGAACTACTGCAGCTAATAACTCCTCTGAGTTCTTCTGCCCATACAGATGCCCTCCCCCTCTTTCCCCCCAACGCCTCTCTCTCTAACTCTCTCTCTCTCACCTTCTCTCACTCTCCCTCAATCTCGCTCGCTCTCTGACACTCTAACAGTGAATTCCATTCCCCTGAAACAAGCGGCCAGACTGAAGCCGTTGCTCAGTGCACCGTTAGAAAACCGGTAAAGAGAAGAAATGGGACTAATGACGGAAGTGTGTGTGCATAACTAAATGTGTGTGTGTGTGTGTGTGTGTGTGTGTGTGTGTGTGTGTGTGTGTGTGTGTGTGGTTACGTATTCGTATTCTCAGAGGGAAACCACATGGGAGATACCCACATGCATGTCTTCCTGTCTGTGTGTCTTCATTAAAGCATGCTACAGACACTTTACTCATGGTTATTTCTATATTCAATCATAACAAACAACCTTTCATATGTAGTTCAATGCACACTTGATGCAATTGTTGATAGCAGCTAGTGGAGGGTGTGTGCATTACAGGGTTGGAAAGTGTGTGGGTGTAAGTGTGTGTGTGTTTGTTTACCTCTGTTGCTACGAGTGAGAAATGTATCCTGGCTGTGATATTTATTGTCGGCTATCTTTGAATGATGTCTGCTGACTGTGACGGCACGTTCAAAGGCTTCAGACAGAGGGGGGGATAAAACCACAGTGAACCAAGGTGAGGTGTGTGTGTGTGTGTGTGTATGTGTGTGTGTCTGGGCTATCATGTGTGCCTGCATGCTAGACACATTACAGTAGAGCAGCAGTCTCCTCACAGTATGATTCAGCATGATTCAGGCTGCTGAGTGGAGAGCAGGGGGTCCTACATTTATTCTTGCCTTGTAGACAGTCTTGTCTCTGCATGATGTGTGTTTGTGTTTGTGTGTGTGTGTGTGTGTGTGTGTGTGTGCGTGTGTGTGTGTGTGGTCATGTTATCAACTCAGCTCAGAAAAGCCGCTGACATTTCCGTCCTAGCAACGTCCAGAACAAACAATACACAACTCCAATCAATCTGATGACATGTCATATCTGTCAGTGAAGAAAACTCGGCTGCAGTCTTCCCTGAGTGTTGTTATTAATTCATCGTTAGGTGCTGCTGCATGGTTTGGTTTGACCCTTTTCTTAACCTTAATATCCTAATCCCAAAATGAATCTGCTTTAATCAGAGCTGAATGTTTTTCACTGGAAACAATAACCCGATCAGAAAGTTTCCATTCAGAATCGAGCTGCACAGAATGAATAAAGGTCATCATGCTGACACATGCAGGGGGCAGTGCTGTGTTTCTTTCCCATTAGTCATTTCCTAATACTCATTTTCACCTGATAACATGAGGTAATGGAGTCATAATCCCAATGCCAGCTGTTTATCTGGTGCTTTCCAACACTGAGGGACAGTTCATGTGACAGAACTACATTACCCAGACTCCTCTCCTCTCCTAAACTTACAAGATGAAGAACATCACAAGATATTCCTTTGAGTTTCACTGCAGTTTAAGACAGAAGAGAGGCACTAAGTTTTCCTGACTGCTTTGTCCCTTGTATGAGACAACAGTTCAACTTCACAAACAAACAAAATAATAATCAATATTCTATCTTTTTTTGTACCATGAAAAACAACTTAAAAATCCCACCTTTTCATCAATAAACAGCTTAAAGATCAAAAAGGCTTGGGTAAGAATCAATCCTGCACAAAGACTCTTTCATTAACCAGGGGAAAATAATTGAGTAGTCCTCTCATGCTGTTACTCTTATATTGAGTATTTTCAAATTAAAACAACAACATGAAAGTGTTTTAAAAATTACAGCTACTTCATTTTCTTTTACTTCCCTTAGAATAAACTCTGCCTGGTCGCCTGTTTGCTACCTGAGGCTGACAGCGTTAAAATGTCATCAAGTTCATTGAGTTCAAGTTATTTTCTCTCTGTTGCTGTTTTCACACATGCACAAAACTCCTCAAATTGACCCATATTTTCGGGTTGAGCTGCATGTGTGAACGCAAACCACCTTATTTTTTACCCCAACTTTAGCCAGACTTTTCCTCCAGCCCCTTTTAAAGTGCTGCAAGAAGTCTGGGTGTCAAAGTCAGGATATGTCATCGCAACTAAGTGGACAACAGCGATGACTTTCATATCATGCAACTTTGTTTATCTTCATGTATGTAATGAAGCCGCTTCATACTGTCCTTCTACACTCATTCGTTTTAGACTATCTTAGACATCATGAGTGTCCTTTTTAAGTCATGTCCTTCCTCCTGAGATCCCGCCCTCCTTCATGTGTCAACAACAACTTTGGGGAAACTTCTGTGGCAGGCTATCCTGAATCCTGTAATTCAAGCGGCAACCTCCGGCCACGAGAATTGAAGCCAATGCGGAAGTGTTAAAAACAGCAGTTCATCGAGTGTCCACTCGAGGCTGGCAGCCTGGTACAAAAGACAAGTGTAGTCTGGATAGCTCATTTCTCTATCGGCACACACTGTACGGGGGGGGGGGGATTTTTCATAACGCGCAATTTTGAAGATATTTAGATTACGAGTTTTCCATTATGAGAGGCACAGCTGACTTGATTGACAGGCGGGAACACTGTAGCTGTTAGCAAGGAGGCTCAAAGCCCGCCTCTTTACGTCACACTAGCTTGACAGACGTTAGGTTGAGTTCAGCATATCCAATATGGCTGCCGCCGCTGATTGGCTTCAAAACAACGCTTCAGAAACAGATGGGTGACGTCACGGATACTACGTCCATTATTTATACAGTCTATGGTTTGAACAGGTAAAAAAATATATATCTTATGAGTGACCTCATCTCCATTACAGCCCATGATAAACTGTTAACTACATGCCAACAAGAAGCTGTAACAAACTTGATGTTTACTTTTTTCTAGGCTGCATGAACATCACACAGAAGTGACAGCGTGGACAAAGGAGACACCAGACAGGGTGATGAAGCAGCAGAGGAACTTATAGTAAGGTGGAAATGTGTGAATATGTTGATAGTATTTCCCTGTAATGGATTCAATGAAAGTATCTATAACTGTCTTTACTGAGATACACTGACAGAAAGAAGATATGAAAGTTATGGATAACTGTGGAGCTGTGGGAGGAGCGACCATATTCTAAAACTGCAGCTAATCACACTTCAGCTGTGGTTTTCATAATACTTCATAAAACACAGCAGGTGATTAAATTGCTCTCCATATGTGTGACACATTTGTCAATTAGGTTGTAGTCAGCATGATGCAGTTAAAACAGGGCTACTAAAACAATAGAAGAAGAGATAACAGTCTTAAAAAACAGAAGAAGATGAGTTGACAAACTGTGATTGAGAGAAAGCGAAAGAGCGACAAAGAGGAAGTCTATCCACCACATGTCTCTCGTGGTAAAGAGCGTGAAGCCGCCACTGTGGGGCAGAAGAGACCAACATGTGTGTGGACTGGAGCTGACCGACTTCACACTCAAACCACTGAGAGCAGGGCCTGCATCGGCACCCTAAAACCTGCAAACTAGGACAGAGTGACTTCTTTTTCCTTCAACACCTTCACACTGATAGAAAACATCAATTCATTTATTTACTTTATGACGGTTTAAACTGTAATTCACCTCCTTTCTAACGTGACTATTTCTGCAGCATGTCACATCACCACCAAGTGTTACATCAGTCCTTTAAACTCAAACCCCAGACACCACAAAGTGCTCACACACACTCACACACACATTACAGTGATCTCAGATGACCATCATAGAGGGCAGAATGGAGCGCCTGCAGGATTAAAGGCAGCAGTTATGTGTGTGTGCCTCTGAGCAGTGAGCATGTGTGTGTGTGTGTCAGCTTTCAGGATGAAGAGGTCAGAGGTTAAATCTCGTGTCCCCTCATGGCTGAAAATTGCAGCATCAGGGAACTTCAGCCACACACACACACACACACAGATGTAACCAGAGTGTAACAGAGCCCGGGGATGATGTCAGACTACGGTATAGAATAGAGGGAGGCAGGAGAGGAAGAAAAAAGATGAAGACTGGGAGAAGAGAGGGAGGTATTGTGAGGCTCTGTGTTGTATCAGCGGTTTGTGTTCTGGACTTGAATGACGCTTTTCATTCAGATATCAGAGGGAGAAATCTCACACTCATTCCCACACAAATGAAAAAGGACACACAGACTGTTGTGATGGGTGTTTGCAGGCTCAGCAGAGTCTCTGATTTAACCTGCTCTCAGTTACAAGCTGACTAAATCTGCTGACTACTGAGAAAGTTTACCTTTACTGTCAAAAGACTAGATTGAATGATTTTGTGTACATGTCTTCCAGATGATTCTTTTGTTATTGTGTGTTTAATGGAGCTGCGTGTCATGTCTCCTGTCTCTTCCTCCCCCCCTGCAGCTTAATTCTCTCAGTCAGCAGCATCCTTTATAAAGACAGCCAGGATGCCAGCAAGGTCACCCTGACACACTAAAATATGCCAACACACACGCTCACACACAAATATTCACTGTACATTCAGACCTGCTGCCCAGTGCTTTCCCCATGAGAATCACACAAACAGAGAGCTGAGTGCAGAGCAGAGTCATAAACTGTATCAGCATATGGAAATACACAACGGGCTGAGCACACAGAGAACAACACAAGCTGCAGAACTGGGTTCAGTTTATGATTATGAAAGCATAACAAAACAAATGTATCTTTAAATAAGAGAACATGTGGAGAGCAAGGACACAAGACTATATTTACATAACATTTATTTAAAGGGCTTTTATTCAAAGCAACCTGAAAGATGACTTTCAATGTAAATTTCATGGCAGCATCAGCACTGGGGAACTTTTTAAGGCTATTTTTAAACTTAAGTGGGGTACACTACAAGATAATCAGGTCAATGCTGGGCCCGATTCCTCCCATCCCAAATCAGCAAAGGCCCAAATATCTGATGGCTCTGAAGATGATCTCTCCTGTTTTCTGAGGTGTGTTCAGAGTGATTTTACTCCCCCCTGATCAGCTCGGAAGATGATCAGGGCTGCCCCAATTTTAGAGCGTAAATGGTACACATGTTCAATATATACGATAAGAAATCCTGTTATGCAAAAGGAACCCTGAGGACAGCTGAGCATGCACTCTGCAGATTGTCACATGGAATGAAATGATAGCCAATCAGGCTGCAGGCTGACTGAAGAAGGATGCACAACAAACACTGCCATGGAGAGAATAGCAAACACTCAGCATAAACATAAACTTAAACTTAAACTTAAACTTATTTTATTCTATTTAAATTTATTTCATATTATTCTATTGTATTTCATTTTATTTCATTTTATTTCATTTCATTTTATTTTATTTTTTAATTCTATTTTATTTTATTTTATTTTATTCTATTTAAATTTATTTGATATTATTATATTTATTTTGTTTTGTTGTATTCATATTCATATCTTATTGAATTCCTTCTTTCTATTACTATTTTCCTTCTTACACACTGTTTATAAGAGCATACTGTAATAACAGAATTTACCCTCCCCTGGATAAATAAAGTATCTCTGAACTGATGCAAGTTTGAAAAGTTTGAATACTTCATCATAAAGGAGAAAGGTTGAAACAGTGGATCTTGGATTTGTGAATTTACATTTAGTGATTTTTTTTTCTGGCACTAGAATCAAAAGCTTTCCACCACAATGTCGCTGTTTTTTAACTGGAGAAGATTTGCACCAAGTTCTGCAGCTGTGTTCGGATCAGAACTGCAGGAGGAAATGGCAAAAAGTCTCTTGATGAAGGGCAGAGGGGAGGAAGAGCAGAGAGAGAGCGAGAGAGAGAGAGAGAGAGCAGGATGAGGAAAAGGACAGTCACATCAGTGTGATGAATTGTCTGACCTTGGACTTTCATGTCCATGTAGCAACAACACAGATTAGGACTTTCCACCTCCTCCTCCCTTCAGCTCGCATCTGTCAGACTGAACTCTGTCACCTCTGCAGTCCATCCCGACCTCATCCTGTCACTATCAACACTTAAGCATCCAAACACAACAGGTAACATTAGAGGATAAAAACCAGAAAATGAGATAAAATGTGTTTCCTAAAAATAACGTAGCGCTCAATAATTCATGTTTTCATCCGTGGTGAGAGGCTATTACAGTCTAAGCTCACTAAACACTGAGTGTGTGTGTGTGTGTGATGCTGTAACTCAATGCTTTTGTATGTGAATAAAACAGCTATTCTGAGCCTCGGCACACACCACATGCAGCTGTGTGGTGACCGTGACACATCACTACTGCCTGCCAGCCTCCCACACTGTCCCCGGGCAGCTGTGTGACCTCCAACCTCTCCATTGGTTAAACGCAGCACAAACACTTCCTGTCTGGTGTTCCAGTCCTGACCTGCTGGTCTGGAACTGAATCACTCCGACAAAAGTATCAGGAAGTTTTAGACATAACAGTGAGCTTACAGGGGCAAGCGGTGGATACTGAGGAGAGTAAGCAAATACTTGAGCATGTTTTGATTAAGTAACGCCGTCAGCTTCAAACAGAGAGCACCAGGCTGTCTGTGAGATCACGTCACAGGTTATAATTCAGAGGCTAATAAGTGCTAGGATAATATGCAGCCTGCTGGGACTGTTTGAGCTTCTAGAATGTAAACTCAGAGACCAGAGCTCCCCTGCAGTACCAGATACTGCAGATAGGGGGCAGACTGGGACTGGTTACACAGGAGCGAATACCTCTAGTGTTGCAGCACTGATATTCTAACAGCTTAAAACTCACAATTAAGTGTTGTTTATTATCTTTACTGTGATGCACAAATGTTTCAGTGATGGTTGCATCGGTATTTAAAGAAACTAGAGTTACAGGAGGAAGAGAAAGGAGAAGATATTTTAAGAAACTACACAATACAAAAGTAGTGTAATCTCCAGTATAAGATCATCCCGCAGTCAGTCCAACATTTACTCACACATACACAGTTCAGCTCTATCAAGGCGAATGGATTTGGCATGGCCGGGTCAAACACGCATAAGCAATCAACCTCAGACTGTTGGTAAGTCAGGCATGGCTAATCGCACAGCGAGGGACTGGACTTCATGATCAGTGGACCTGATCAAGGCTTCACTGATGATCTAGTTAACTGTACGAGGAAATCATTAAATATGCGTCTTTAAAATGTTGTTTGCCGCATCACTTTTAAGACATGATAATCATTTATGCATCATCTTTTATAAACTGGTAATCAGAGGGTGAATTTCCCGTCGTTCAGGCAATAATCAGCCAATGGTGAGCGAGTAACTTTTGTTTCCACCTTGGCAGAGAACACAAAGTGGACCCTGTTACCAGCTGAGATCTCATTCGTTGTGGGATGATGAACACATCAGAAGCTGCTAGTGCTCGCTCTGCTGACAGTTAGGTAAGTTATGTTTTGACAGGAGGACTAAGTGGATCACTTCACCTGCTCCAGAGAGCACACAGGAATAGAGCCAGGTCTCATCAGACAGACAGACACACACAGACGGACAGACAGACAGTGATACCCCATCCCTGACATGCCATTAAGAGATTAAAGGAGGGGAGCAGAGGGGCGAGCGGGAGGAGCTGGAGGAGCGGGAGGAGCAGGAGGAGGAGTGTGCCCCCCGTATAAACTAACACAGTGGATTAACGGGAGTTGACTTGAGGACACACACACACACACACACACACACACCGATGAAGCACAAAACACATCAGAACGCCAGCTAATTACTCAAGAGATTTTAATACCTGTGATGAAAAGAGGAAAGATGAGCCATCTGAAGACAGACCTGAGGTCAGCGAGGAGCTTCTGTTTCTCACTGCTTCGACCCGGAGTGCACAGAGATAATATTTCTCCAACGACAGCTTAAATCTCATGTGTTCATTAAACAGAGATTAACTGAGCGAAAAGCAGTCACACACACACACACACACTCAGTAAACAGTCATCACAAAGCATAAAAGCTGTTTCCTAGTGATTAATGTTCCAGGGTATGACAGAGGGAATAGAGGGAGCCATGAAAGAGGTCTAATAGACGTGAGGAAAAACTCTTCGGGCCGGTCGATTTAAATTTTTGGGAGTCAAACTGGGTCACGCGCCGTGCCGCTGCAGCTGAGTCCAGAAATGTCAAAAGAGAAGCTGTGCCTCTGTTAGCCTGGATTCCTGCATTATGAAATTTAATCGCTTGGCTGAAAACACAGGGAAACTTTCTGAGGCTGCAGAAACACACACACAGCAGAGGCGAAGCTTTCTGTTTTCAGGAAACAAAGCCTAATTACCCCTGTCCTCTCTCTCACCCTGCATGATAAGAGAGGAAAAAAAGACTTCAACAGTTAACATCTACACTATATTCCCTCTGGGCCACAGCGACACCAGAAATTGATTATTTAAGCATACAACATCTGATGAAGAAGATATCTGCATTATAATTAAGACCATGAAAGAACAAAAATAGCCAACTACTTGCAAGAGCATTGAGTGCATCGTGTTGTTACATTATCCCTGCATCATTAATTCTCTTCAGGGTAACAGAACAGTGTGTTTCAACTGGTTCATTGTGGCCATAACTTCCCAGTGACACAAGATAATAGGCACAGTGAGGAAGGAAGTCAGCATGCTGTTAACTTTTGTTTATTCCTGATGGAGGGAGATGATTCACTGTGCTTCGTCCTTGTTGCCAAAGCTGTCGCTGTAACATGCAAATGTACGGGTGAAGCCAATAACTCAATATCAAACAGAAAGAAAGAAAGGTAAATATTGGTGTGGCATTTACAAGATGGAGAGAGCTCTTGGACAACACAGAGGCACACAAGTCAAATGTATTTAACTGGAACACAGAAGTAGATTGGTACGATCCCACATCGCTTCATTTTATCATCAAACTGTGCCATTTGTTTTTGTTTTTACTTAATTACTTATGAATTATGTTTAAAGGATTAAAAGTTGAAACATTAAAACCTCTTTAGGGGTGTGAATTTGGCCTAACGGTTAAATTGCGATTGGCCTTGGGGCGCTGGTGGCCTAGCGGTCTGGCGGTCTGGCAGTCCCACGTATAGAGGCTGTGGTTCTCGTCCCAGAGGCCGCCAGTTCGACCCTCGGCCGGTCGACCATTTGCTGCAGGTCTTCTGCTCTCTCTGCTCCCCGCGTTTCCTGTCTCTCTTCGGGCGTCCTATCAATAAATGCGAGAATGCCCAACAATATAACTTAAAAAATATATTTTAAAAATGCAATTGGCCCAGCCTGAGGCCACTTTCCGCGTATCATTCCCCCACTCTCTCTCCCAGTTTCCAGCTCCATCCACTGTCTAATAAAGGTGGAAAAAAGACCCAAAAATATAACTTCAAAAAATTTAATAATATATATATAATATTTTTTATTGTTTATCTTGATCTGTTTAGGTTCCCTCTAGGAGCCTGAATTTTGTATAACAAATACTCAGTAGTTAAAGTTGGACTCCTCTCTGATTTAATATAATAAACACTTCCTGTTGGACATCGGACACAAAGTGCCCGTATAGTTTCATAGACACAGGCTGTGCAGGCCCGGACCAGCACAGTGCCGTAGTCCTTGTCATGGCTCATTTCTTTTATGATGGATGGTGCGTTTGCTTTGATTTGTGTGCAGCATAAACACACCAAGCCTGACTTTAAGACGGACACCAACATGACCTTTGACCTCACTCTGTCTCTCCATCATTCCATACCATCAGGTTTCACAGCAGCATGAAAACAGTGGTGTTAACCTCCAGAGCATTACCGGGCCGGTCAGAGCCCTCCTCAGGGTAAAGGGCAAGGATCATGTCGGGGTGTGTGTGTGTGTGTGTGTGTGTGTGTGTGTGTGTGTGTGTGTGTGTGTTTATATCAGGGCCAGCACGTCAAAGAGGTAATCTTATCACGCTCAGTTTCAAACACACTTTTAAGTCATCACCCTGAAAGTGCTGCTTAAATTCAATCTCTCAGAACTTATAAATGTTTCCTTGAAACATCAGAGAATGGAGGAGGAGAAAGAGAGGGAGAAGAGAGAAAGAGCAGTCACCCAGAATGGCACAGAGAAGCTCTGCATGGATGGATGGATGGTGGGAAACGAGGGGAGGGGACAGACTTGGAGAGAGGGAGGGAGAAAGAGGGATGGATTTATGACCCCGTGAGAAACAGAAGCTTCATCCAAACCCTTTTGGTTTTAGGGCCTTAGTTAAGCACCGGTTAATGGGCAGGAGGGAGACGGACACTGAGAGCTGAACAAAAAAAAGACTTGAGGATGAATGAGGGAGAGACAGAGGAGTTTTATTTTAATTGAGATTAATTGACATAAAACATTAAAGGGCAGTAAGCGGGGAAAAGTCAGCTAGGGTGAGAGTCAAACGTGAGTTCAGGAGATAAGACGGCGAGATAAGGAGAGATAAAGGAGTAAAGTCCAAGAGGAACAACAACATGAGAGGGAGGAGAGATGAAAGTGAAAGAAAAAGGGTTTAAGCCCAAGAGAAGACAGAAGAGTGTGGCAGAGAAGAAAATCAAGAGATGTAAAGAAAAAATATAAAAAATAAATAGCTAGATCTCCAATAGACCCCTTTACAGCCTACGTCATCATTATGATCCAGGTCTCAGACGTAGCGGTCTTGTGTGCTCGTCTTTGGCATGGGAGGATTTCTTAATTCTAGACTTAGTTTATGTCTTGTTATTTGAGGGTCTGTACATGTCCACAGATAATGAAGTCTAATGCATGGACTGACTTGTGTGTTTAATCTCTCTCTGGTGTACACACTGGTTTCCCTACTAAAGATGTCCCTCCAATAAATATCATGTCATCTTGCTGTCTTCTATCCACTCACTGATTTCACACAGAGTTGGAAGTCGTTTACTGTTCGTAAAAGTGACTTTGTTTAAGCAACCATTGCAGTTTTGATGGTTCACTCGCTTGCGTAGCTTGGCAAACTATTGTACTCCAAAGTACTTATGTTGCCAGGATGCACATGCAGCCGTAACTGTTTACAAACAGTAAAGAGGTCTATATGGATAAACCAGAAAATATACCACGTGTTTGGTGCTAAAGAAGACTGCAGGTTTACTTGCATACTTCAGAAACATAAGCATGCACACAAGACAGCGCCACACATCATGCTAATGTTTGGGAGGCAAGATGTTCATCATATTCACCATCTTTGTTTAGCTTCACATCATAAATGCATCGTAAACTAAAAGGTCACTTCTGGCTCATTTCACACATGAACTCTGATCCTAAGTTCTAGATCATTATAGGACATTCAAGCCCTGATATTTTCAGGACCTCTCCTCCTCACAGCGGGAGTGTTTCTGTGTTGGGCAGGATTCACAGCTTGAATTTACTCCTTTTGGTTTTGGTTGAGGGTTGCTACTTGTGCCTGCAGGAGCAAGAAGAGGAGTCTAACATAATGACTGTTTGAGTTAATATAACTTCATTATATATATACAGTATGTGTGACTGTGCACAGATGACCTGCTGTAATCACACATCAGCTCCCCTGACTTCACACAGGCATTTCACTATAAATTTTACTATACCAAAGAAATCAGGTTCACACCATAGACTGTATGAATAATGGACGTAGTATCCGTGATGTCACCCATCTGTTTCTGAAGCGCTGTTTTGAAGCCAATCGTTGTCGGCGGGAGCCATATTGGAAATGTTGAACTCACCTTAACTTCTGGCGAGCTAGTGTGAGGTAAAGAGGCGGGCTTTGAGCCTCCTCGTCATCAGCGACAGTGTTCCCGCCTGTCAATCAAGTCAGTTCTGTCCTTAAAGGCCCTGTGAGGAGTTTTGAACTGGCTGAGAAACAGACTGAAAATGATACCCATGCCTTTTTATGACCTTCAATAGCCAACAAGACCATCAGCAGCAACACTGACACCTTCTCTGTTGTCATTTTTAATGCCTGAAACCGTCCAGAGGGGGTAGGTTTCAGACCAGATGACGGACATCTCGCTTCAGAAACAGCCTTTATTTGACTGTTTTCATGGAAAATAATCACATTGCCTGATAAAGTTGACTGTTAAAAGACAACAGGATGAGATTTTTGTTGAAAACACTACTTTTGCATGTATAGGACAAGAGATAAGAGGTATCGCTTTGTCCACAAGGGGGCGCCAGAATTTATACAAAACAAAAGTTCCTCACAGCAGCTTTAAATGGGCAAAACATGTAATCTTAATATCTCCTGAACCGTCGTGTTCTGAACTGTAAAGTGTGTGCCGATAGAGAAATTGGCAACATACACCAAAGCTGTTTTTGGAACCAGGTTGTAAACATGTTTATTTCTGCTGTAAAGATCGTAATGGGTGCGTATGTGGTTTACGGTGTTTTAAGTGGACGCTCGATGAACTGCAGGTTATAACACTTTCGCATGGGCCTCATATTCTAAGACAGGAGGTTTGCTTGGTTCACAAATGCCGCTCCTTTGGACAATGGTGGTCCATTTTAATAGGTGTATGTGTGAGAGGAGCTTTGAAGAGCACAAAGAGTGCTCTTGTATAAAATGCAAACTAGTTGGATCCACTTTGAAATACTTGTTTATGAGTCCGATCAAAATGTGAAACGTGGTGGGTGCTTCTTGGCCCCGTATTGGTTCTCTTCAGAAGTTAAAAAACTGGCCTGTACTCTCTGCTGGCAAACAGACAAATGGCAGTGAAAATATAATCTCCTTGGTGGAGGTAATTAGTGGCTTGTTCGGCTTAAAAGACGAGCTTTATTGCCGTGTGATTGAGTGATTGGCTTGAATTCAATGACTTTTCCTGCCTGGAGTGCACTCTGGAGGGCAAAGAGCCGCAGACCCGGGCAGTTTAGGGCCTTACTTTAGCACACATGTACAGAGCAAGGGATGAATGAAAGAAGGCACAGAGGGTAAGGAGGAGGTGTGTTTGTGAGAGCCGGGGAGAAAGAGAGAGACATGTATAGGGTCGTGAGAGAGGGACGGAGATGAAGAGGAAGAAAAACACTCAGACGATGAGGTCAGTGGATGGGAAAAGACGATGCAAAGGGAGAAAGACAAAAAGGTGAGGGGAAAGAAAGAGGCAGGGGCGAAGAATGTGAAGAGTGTACACAAATACAGGGGACCCGAACACATAACCACGGTAACCAGACCCTTAATTTTAACCCCAGCTGTTCTCGTTACCATAGTTACCTCTCAATTAGCAGCCTCCCCTCCTCCTCCTCCACACACCATCCTGTCCTCTGGCCTTTCATTGAGCCACTTGACCTGCTGCTGAAAAAGTTGTAATTATCAGGCTGTCGCTGCTGCCATGACGTCAACATTTACATTCAGGCTGCTAAAGGTCTCAGTGATAAAGGAGGCTTTTTATTTAGGACGCTTTTTTTCTCTTTACATCACGGCTCAAGATGACGCATGCTCACTACAGAGACTCAGGAATATCAGGTCTTTTTCAGCCTTAAGTCCAAATCAAGCCGCAACCTCAAGTCTAAAAATATGAAGCCCATGCAGAAGTGTTATAAACTGCAGTTCATTGAGCGCCCACTTGAGGCTGGCTGCAGAAACACCGGAAACCACATACACACCCATTCAAAGAAGACGATCTTTACAGAAGAAATAAACATGTTTACAGCCTGGTTCAAAAAACAGCTTGGGTCTATGTAGCTCATTTCTCTATCAGCACATACTGTACGGGGGGTGAGTTTTTTTTTAACGCAACGGTTCAGAAGATATTAAGATTATGAGTTTTGCCCAAATAAGGACATGACTGACGTGACTGACAGGCGGGAACACTGTAGCTGTAGGCTAAGAGGCTCAAACCCCGGCTCTTTACCTCACACTAAATTTGGTTGAGTTCAGCATTTCCAATATGGCTCCCGCCAACGATTGGCTTCAAAACAGCACTCAGGAACAGATGGGTGACGTCACGGATACTACGTCCAGTATTTACACAGTCTATGCTCCAATTACCTATTTATTTGATTGTTGAAAAAGAAGGGAACAATTTGTACAGCGCTTTTTTTCTCTTTTTTTCCTATGCATCAAATATTTGGGCATTTTTCTTTTACTCTGACCGTTTCAGGCAAGAAACTGATGGAGAGAGAGAGAGCGATATAGAGATATCTCCTGGAACGAATACCTCCAGAATCAAACTGGCCATATTGCAATTATGGGGCCTCCACTTGAACCAGTGAACGACTGAGGTACTTATCATCTTAGTTTTCTTATAAGACAAGACATCATAGACAAATTGCTTCCTTCATACTTAATGTGTGAGTATTGATATGTTTTGTAAAGCTCCTTTATTAGACGTCACAATCTGTATAACCTCCTGTAAATACGACATGTGTATCAGCACATCTTTATGGGTTTGCTGGTAAAACTATCCTGACAGCTTGTTAAATATATCAATTGGCCTCAGTGAACAATAAAAGTAATTCTTCTCACTCACAGCTGACTTTCAACTTTGTTTTATGAGTTCAACCTGTTGTGTGTGTGTGTTTGTGTGAGTGTGCGTGTGTGCAGCATTACTGTGTACGCTGTGAACAGGCAGGTGTGAGTTTGCATGTGAAATCCAGGCCGTCTCTCCGTCACTGGAGCAGTCAGTGAGCCAGTTAAGGCTTATGTATGTGTGTGATAAAGAGTGTAATTGAGAGACAGTGGACTTTTGTGTTTGTGTGTCTGTGTGTGAATCTCATTGATGAAAAGGCAGGGGGAAGCCGCAGACCACCGAGGCTGACCATAAAACACGAGGACAAGAGAAGAGTGTCGTACATCAGACAGGCAGAAGCATCTCTCTCCCTCTCTCTCTTACTCTCACTCTTTATGTCGCTAATGGTCCGTGTTGCTTTCCCACCTCAAGATCCTTTCACGGTGTTCACACTCCGTAATCACAAACAAACACACACATATATGCACAAACCACTTGCTATGTGGCAGAGCAGGAAGTAAATGAGCGTATCAAGGATAGCCTGAGGCAGCAGGGATAAAAATTGTGTCCGACGGGCAAAACAACTTGGAGAGTGATCAATGGCAGCGTTAATTGCTCCACATTGCACAGGTTCATTAGAAAGTCAGGTATGTTAAGACTTGGTTCTGTTACACAGACAGACAGTAATCCTTTTTTAACAAGCTCATAGGGAGATGAGTTCAAGACTGGCATGGGAGCACTCTGTGAAAAAGTGGGGTTCAGTTAATGGGTATGTAGCCAACCAACTACTGGTGGACAGAGGGGAGAGGGGGGAGGAGAGGAGGGGAGAGAGGGTGTGAGAAACAGAGGACAGGAGAGGTCAGACTACTGTGGGAAATAAGAAAAAGAGAGGGGTTGATATCAAAGATGTGAAACCCAAAGCCTAAAGAAATAAGGATGACTTGCAAGATAACAGTTCTTGGGATGGAAAATTTCAGAATCTGATATCTATCTTCACTTTTTTAGACACAACACCTGGTTCTTATTTTTCTCTACCATACAGTATTAATGTTGAAGTCAAAATAATGGAGCTAAGATGATCAATCGGTTAGCTGACAAATGGGAAAAATTAATCTGCAACAATTTTGTGTGATCTAATTCCCCTGAACTTTGTATTTTTCTAGGATTCCTTTGTGAAAGTGAATCTGTTGGATCTGAGCTTTTGAGGTATTTGTAGAAGTGTAGAATACTTTTCCTATAAACTAAATATGAATTGTTCTAGCGTCTGTGTTAACATAAAGTAATCTGCTGAGAGCTTTCTGTTTTTATGCCCCTAAGCTATGGAACTCTCTGCCTCTGGACATTGGAACGGCGAGCTCTTTGGGTGTTTGTAAAAGAAAACTTAAAACTTACCTTTTTAATCTAGCTTTTAATTTGTAGTATTTTCTTTTAGCCCTGGACTGCATTATTATTATTTTAATCATTGCTTTAACATTTATTTACCTTATTTATTAATCTTATTTATCTATTTCTTGTATTCATCTGATCTTTTTAACTTTTCTTTCTACTCTAACTTATTTTAATAATTTTGCTGTATTGATTTTATTTTATTTTTAAGTATTTTATTCATAATCATGCCTTTTATAATTTTACCATTGCTGTCTGTATCTCTGTTATTTTGTGAAGCACTTTGGGCTGCATGTTTGTATTAAAGGTGCTATATAAATAAAGCTGAGTGGAATTGAGTTGCTGCTTAAATGATATTAAGACGGCTGAGGAGAGAGACAGATCTCACAGAGGAGGAGGAAAGAGTGTTGACTTTATTGATAGGCAGAGAGATGTTCCGTCTGCATCTACTGTTAGTGCTCTTATTGACTGCTGGCTCGGCCCTCTGGGATTTAACAACATATAACTGAAGTGGACAAAAGGCCTCCGATAAACACCTTCAATAAACATGACAACACCTCTACAGGACTAACAGAGCTGGAAGCCGTCCAGTCCGTCTGTGAGAGGGAGAATAGGGAGACTAGTTTAGTGGGGAACACACAGGTGGTGTGGGAAAAACATGGATTAAGCTGTGTTGAGCAGAGAGGAAGGATCCCATAGAATCCATAATGACAGTGAAGAGGAACACGTCATAACATATTTTACTATGACAACACAAACACAAACAAAGGCTTACTCCATACCCTTAACCTATACACACACATACAGCCTATGTAAACTCAGATAAGATTACCTGTTTGTCCATAAAACACACAAACACACACAGGCTCACACACAGGATAAAGAGAAATCCCTGTGTCCCATTTCCAGGGTTGATGCCGCTCTTGCAGCAACCCAGCGTGTTTCTCTGACTTCAAAAGCTCTAAAAATAAATCTCATAAAACTGTTTTCCTCCTGGAAATAAACCTGAAGGCCAAAGCAAAAAAGAAAACACAGATAACATTTAAGTTCTTCCAGTACAAACGATAGGAACACGTCATCAAACAAACAGCCAATCTCTTCTTTCCTGTGCACACAGATATCTTAAAGTGACAGCGTGTACATTTTAAACTTCCATGAGCAGATGGCTTTATGTCACACAGAGATAACACTACATTTCCCACGCTGCCCCTCTGTCTCCAGGAAGTGGAGTCAGCCTAGCTCTTAAAGGAGGAGCCTGCAGGGCCTGACGGAGTCTGGGGACAACAGGAAGTAAACAGGAAGCAGACACCGCTGCTTCCAGTGACGACTGCAGGAGAAAACACAAGACGTTGGGGCAGAGATACCAGAGACACATAACCTTATTGATATATTTATAGTTCTATTTCTTATATCAAAACACATTTTCAGACATTTGATATTATATAAACCTCACAGAGCGTAATCCTTTCAAGTGAATCATATGAGATTTTGGAATAAGCTAGTTTTGATGTGTCATTACAATTAGGATCCTTGTCCTGAAGACTGAGTCGGCAGATACGCTGAGTAATACTTCCCTCAGGGTCTCTGACAAACAAGGACACCAATATGTAAACAAAGTTACAGTTTTATAAGCTTTAAAAGAAACAAATACGCCTCTGTCCCAATCAAGCAAAACACTGGGTCTTAGCTTTCAAAGAGAACACATAATTTCCACCGCCTAAATCTTTCTACTTTGAGCTGCTTTCTTTGTAAAGACTTTTTTGGAAATGTCAGTCCTTTATTTCCAGGACAAAGATGCCACCAAGTCATTATGTAATTAAATGTTAGTCAAAACATTTTGGCGCTCAGACATCCATCAGTTTCTTTCAGCACATCGTGTGAACTCAGCTAAAAATACACTCTGCTCCTCCACCTCTCAGTTCTGACTCCAGCGGCTGTAAATCATTAACTCAACAAACTGTTTTGACAAGCAACAAAGAGGTTTGTCCAGAAGTTCACTGACTGACAGACCACTTCTGAAGGGCGAGATCAAAAGAAGCTGCTGCTGTTCAGCTGGAAAATCGCAGCACAGTGTTTCAAAAACAATGATGGCTGGATAAACAGCATACTTTAGGGAGGACATGGATGGGCAGGTACTATACTGTGTTATTGATACACACAGGGTACATTCAGTTCTTCCCTCCTGTTATAAAGTTGCTTTGTATCATAATACGAAATAATACGTTCCAAAATGATATGCTCTGAGACAATACAACGCAATGTGATGCAATACCTTACCATACCATATATTATACGTTACCATACAATAAGATACTTTTCAATACCATATATCATAAGATACTATACGATACAATACGTTACCATGTATTATACGATACAATATGACTACGATAAAATAGGATACCTTATGATACCATATAATATACGATACAATACGATACAATACAATACGATACCTTACGAAACCATAAATTATACAATATCATGTGATAAGATACGATAAGACACCTTACGATATCATATAATTTACTAAACAATACGATACAATAAGAAACCATATATTATACGATACGTTATGATGCAATAAGATAACAATGTAACACAATTACCATACCATACTAATCGATACGATACGATACGATACCTAATGATACCATAAATTATATGATATCATGTGATAAGGTACGATATGACACCGCACGATATCATATATTTTATGTAACGATACAATACATTCAGATACCATATATTATACAATACGTTACGACATGATACGATTCCTTACTATACCATATATTATACGCTATGATATATGATACGATATAATAAGATAACAATGGAACACAATTACCATAACATACCCTACCATATATTATTCAATACGACACGATACGATACCTTACAATACTATAAATTGTACGATATCATGTGATAAGATACGATATGACACCTTATGACATCATATAATTTATGAAACGCTACAATACAATAAGATACCATTTATTATACAATATGTTACGATGGGATTAAGATGCGACACGATACGATTTCCTTCCTATACCATATATCATACGCTATGATATGATACAACGCAACACAATTACCATACCATAGATTATTCATTACGATACGATATGATATGATACAATATGACACGAAACAATATGATACCATACCATACCATATATTATATGATACCATACCATACATTACAGTACAATATACCTTGATGTCCTTTTTCTTGGACACAAGTGCAGAACACATTTAGCTGCCTCCTCGTAAGTATATATAAATCAAACAATTTTAAAATGTGGACATCAGTTAACTATGTCACTTCTGCAGCTGAGATCTATGCACTCACAACATGCTGAGACAGGTAGCAGACACAACTGTATCGACCCGTAGATTCAGGTGACATGTGATTGCTGGATCGATGTGTTGCACTCACATGCTGAAGTAAATGAGATCCTGAATGAGCATACTTTGTTAAAGCTGAAGTATTCAGGACTGGAAAATAAAGAAGGGCCTACAGAAAACCAGGACAAAGAACCTATTGCTGCAAATACTAATTTCAGCCAACCTCTGAATAGGAGAATAAAATAGTGAATAAAATGTCCACCAGAAACCTAAAGAACATTGCTGATCCAAGCAGCATTTCCCAAAAGCCTCTATATCAGGGGAGAAAACAATCAAGGTTGGTCATCCTAAAAACCTCATTAACTCCTGGTTCCTCAGCTAATGAAATCTCCATCCTTGATTGGTCCTGAGATCACCTTCATTCCTCCAGCAGGACAAACTGACCCTCCAGCTACAACATTTCAGACACAGTACATGTAAACTGTGAGCTGCAGTGACACCAGAGAACAGCACTGACAGAAAACTACCGGAGACTGATGAGTTTCACGGTGAGCTGTGCAGGAGGGCTGTGACATTTTGGATCATTCTCAGTTGTTCCTTGCCCTTTACGTTCTCCATCACAGCAGTGCTCAGGGGGATTTCAAGCCCTGAATGAGCAGCGGGTGAAAGTGGAAGCTGATAATAGAGGCCTGTTACTCTAAGGCACATTGTTCTCTAAAATCATGTCTTCAGTGTGGAAAAGCATCTTAATAGATCATATGATTCAGTCAAAAAGGACAGAAAGAGTACGGTAATGAGCTTAAATTGGGCGAGGAGAATATCAAGTGAAGAGGAGAACTGGCTGGTTGAGTTTACACTTTAGTTTATGTTTTAAGAGGACAGGGGATATCAAGGATGGTGCTGATATTCTTGCCTATAGTCTTGACTTGCTTGAGGAACACTGCAATTTTAAATAAACCAGTTCAACTTTCTGTGTTGCGATGCTTTGCGATGCGATGCGTTGCGATGCGTTGCGATGCGTTGCGATGCGTTGCGATGCTTTGCGTTGCGATGCGTTGCGATGCGTTGCAATGCGTTGCAGTGCAATGCGCTGCAGTGCAATGCGCTGCAGTGCAATGCGCTGCGGTGCAGTCTGATGCAATGCTTGCGATGCATTGTGGTGGGTGATGTGATGCGATGCGATGTGAACCAAGAAGGTACATTTTACACACTAATGTTAATGACATTAATTTTGTCATCCAATCCTTGGCAAGTAAACAATCTCTATTTTAATATATGTCAAACTATGCCTTTAAGGACTCCTTCTATACTCTGTTGTACCATCTGTTGTTATGAGAGCATATCTGATTAACTTGTGACAGTGTAGTTGTTGAGCCCTCTCTTAGATTCACTTGTCAGTTTTTAACAGGAATAAATTCAGAGCAGGCTGACATCCGAAATCTAAGGGCAGGATAAGGTTCAGTTTTTCATTTTTAGTTAAGTGAATGTGAAAAACACAAACACAGACTTGTTCTGGGAACAAGAGAATATGGCTGTCAAATGTTAAAAACTGTCACTTCTTTCTTCACCCCTCTCCCAGGAGGTAAAATCCTACTCTCTTCACCGTCTTTCTTCGTCTCTGATCTTCTCTCCCCCTGCACCCTTCTTTCATTTCCCACCTCAGCCTTTTCAGCACCTTGCCCCCAAACCCCACACCCTGCAGTCAAAATGTCACCAAGCTTATACCAATACCACCCCAACACACGGTAATTACATGAATAAAATGTGCTCTTTCCTGTGTGATTATAGCCCACACAGTCAGAGCTGGGGAGAGGAGGTGGTTTGAGAGTCAGAGCTGTAAGGATAGAGCTTGTAAGTTACAGGGAAGAGAGGTGGTGTTAAAGTGTGAACAAGACACAACAGCCTAATGTGGTGCGTTAAAACACTTCAGACGTCTCAGACAAAAAGAAAAATCTGAATCAGTGACATCTCCTTTAACTGGGACTAGTAAATCAGCTGTGGAGGGCACTGCTGCACTGCAAGCACAACACTGAGAGGCTGTTAACGGAACCTGGTGTGACTCTAATGTACACGCACAGATCCCCCTCTGTGAGGCGTCAGGGGAGCTCCACCCAAAGCCATGCTGCTGATAAACACCAAAAAACGCTTATCACCTCAACACATCTGGGTGACTGCTACTGGACACACGACAGAGCGCGGGTGTTTGTGACATCAGTGAACAGGGTGACCCAGAATTTCAGAATTTTAAAATCCTCCAACCTGAGGCAACGTTAAAACACTTTCCCTTCACTTAAGCAGAAGCATTATTAAAGAGGTGAAAGGTGTCCATCAGCGTTACAAACCTGGCTCCTCCTCCTCCTCTTCCTCAGACTAATTCTGGCACCAAGCCGGTCTCATATCACCGTGGAAACAAACAGCCTCTAGACGTTTATGTAACCTGATCAACAGGCTTTGGAGTTCAGACAGGCAGCTTGTCGGCTCGTGGCACAAAACCATGAGAAGCATCCAACATATAAGTGACATAAATAAAGTATTTGTTTAGATAAACTTTTGGATACAATGAAAGTGGTATACATCTCAATCTGAGGTGAAAAGACTTCACCTTAGATCTCACAGAATCCCAGTTTGAGGCCTTGGGGTCCAGATATTAACTCATTTAAAGCATTAATCCAACACTGAGCCAAGCGTGCTAATTCTGGCTAAAGAGACCAACATTTGTGACACTCTGACCCGACTCAGCATGCTCCAGTTCTGCTTGACTGCAAACCCCAAATCCCAGTAAGACCGCGTCCAACAATGGCCTACTGACTAATGCTTTTAAAGATGCTGACTCAGGCATACAGTGAGGTAAATTTTGACAGTGGTTTCTCCTCCAGACGTCTGCTAAAGCGATCATTCTTAAGGATTAACACTAAGATAATGTTTTTCATGGAGCCCACAGAATCCACACAGACCACAGAGCAGTCAGGTTTGAGGATCAGGCAGGGGGTTGTGGTTCTACACAGATTCAGACGCTGACACTGATGGACCTCTGGAAACTGGACGTCTGTTTTGATCATAGATTGTATAAATAATGGACGTAGTATCCGTGAGGTCACCCATGTGTTTCTGAATATAATAATATAATAATAATATTAACAAGGTTACAAAGTGCTTCACAACAAAAAAGCAGAGAATTACAAAGCATAAAAAAACGGTGCAAACAGGGGGAAGAAAAAAGACAAAAGCAAAACAGGACATCTGAATGCAGAGCAAATTCAAGAATTAGGGGGGGGAGAAATGCCTTCTTATATAAAAATGTTTTTAGTGAGGATTTAAAAGCAGTTAAGGTTGTGGACTGTCTAATTGTCAGTGGCAGGGAGTTCCACAAACTTGGAGCTCTGATTGAAAAAGGCCCGGTCACCTTAGGGCAGGGGTGTCAAACATACGGCCCGCGGGCCAAAACCGGCCCACCAGAGGTTCCAATCCGGCCCACAGGATGACTTTTGAAATTACAGAGAAGACATTGACTGCAATTTTTCAATAAATGTAACTGGTATTTCAAATTTGTCCTACAGGGGGGGTACCTGAATGGTACTCCAGGACTTTTTTTCTCAAAGTGAGGAAAAAGAATATTTGCAGTTTGCATAATCCGGTGGAAAATCATAGACTTTTTGGACCGGCTGGGGGGTCCATAAAGGTCTAGTATAATCTATCTGTTCTTTTGCAGTAAACATTACACTCTGTGTCAGGTGAATGGGTAACCTGTGTGTTTGGTGTGTTTACAGCAGGTTTCAGGGCTTAAAGAATATAATATATGGCCCTATATGAGACTCATAATGGCAAGAAATACAACAACTGTTTTTGTAAAAAGATAGTTCATGAAATATAAAAATTTTCAGAATGTACTTGTACTTTTTTTTTGCAAACAAAGGGAAACATTTAGAGTTTTTGTTATTTATAGGTTTTTATGTTATGATTTTACAGGTCCGGCCCACTTGAGATCAAATTGGGCTGAATGTGGCCCCTGAACTGAAATGAGTTTGACACCCCTGCCTTAGGGGGTTAAAAGGTCTCTTAAGTAGTTTGGAGCCTGTCCATTTAAAATTTTAAAAGTAATCAATAAGATCTTAAAATCGACACGATAAAAAACTGGCAGCCAATGTGGGCTGGCGAGGACAGGAGTGATGTGTTGATATTTTGATGTGCCTGTTAAAATCCGAGCGGCTGCATTTTGGACTAGTTGGAGTCTGTGGAGGGAGCTCTGACTGATACCTGTTAAAAGTGCATTACAATAATCAAGACAAGAAAAAATAAAAGCATGGATGACTTTGGACAGATCGGAGGGGGAAAGGAAAGATCTTATTTTGGAGATTTGCTTGAGGTGGAAAAAACAGGATTTAACAGTATTAGAAGCTGATTTGAAGCCAATCATCTGTGGGAGCCATATTGGAAATGTTGAACTCAACATAACTGCTGTTGAGCGAGTGTGACGTAAAGAGGCGGGCTTTGAGCCTCCTTGCCAACAGCTACAGTGTTCCCGCCTGTCAATCAAGTCAGCTGTGCCTCTCATAATGGAAGACTTGTAATCTTAATATCTTCGAAGCTGCCGTTTTATGAAAAATTCACCATACAATGTGTGCCGATCAAGAAATGAGCTATCCAGACTACACTCGTTTTTTGTACCAGGCTGTAAACATGTTTATTTCTGCTGTAAAGATCGGCTTTTTTGAATTGGTGTGTATGTGGTTTCCGGTACTCCTGGAGCCAGCCTCAAGCTGACACTCGAAGAACTGCAGTTTTTAACACTTCTGCATTGGCTTCAATTCTCACGGCCGGAGGTTCCTGTTTGGTTTTGACATCTTATTCAAGAGGAAGTTGAATTTGAAAATCAGCTCATTCAAGCCTTCTAGGAAATCTGCCATCGACACTGCCAGCCTCTGATCAAGGTGGCAGTCGAGGTCCATGATGTGTGAGTGGGAGGTGTGTGTTCCTCCAGTGTGAGTGTGGGAGTGTGGGAGGGCTTCAAACTGGGGCAGGGAAAGGATCTGATTAAGCGACTGAGAGGGTTTAACATATTTATAAACTAGAATGCTGAACATTTATTCCACCCAGACTCTAAAGTCTGAATATTTGCTGCTTTTCTATTTTCATGTCACTGTACTTTGAGTATATCTGTGTTGTGGACATTGAGTGGAACAAAAGTGCAGTTTGAATACCTCAACCAGGACTCTTGAATCAATTTGTACTAATGTCTGATATCTAATAGTCTGAGTAGAAATGATAAAGTGGAACTAATTTGATGATGCAGCCATAAATCAGACGTAACATTCTGTTTATGTAAGAGTGTCTGTGTGTTTGCGCTACAGGGAGACAGACAGACACTAATGAATGTAGACTAAACGTGTATCCGTGTCCATGCTGGTGTGCGGTGCCTCATTGTGTAACAGCGTGGGTTTGTTGTAAGGGATTGTCGCTTAGCGGGGTTAGCCTCGTGGATTAAAGTGTCTGTGGGTGAACGGGCAAAGTCAAAGCTAAGTAACTGTTCAGACACACACAGACTCAACTCACACCCACTCACACTCAGGCTTCATGGACCTGCTGTGAACTTCTATCGTCTTCCTGAAACACATTCACTCACAGTCACTGGTCATGAGTTCCACCCTAACTCACAGGTGCACTTAACTTCCAAACAAGCTAATTGCTTTACACACTTTGTACAAACCAGGCGTCCAAACACTCGTCCCCTCCCTGGAAACACACACACACACGCTCAGACACCTCCCTCTCATTAAGGTAAATTACGCTGTGAGTGTGATCCCAGTCAGACGTCATCCACTAAACCCTGTCAGACATTCAGAAAGCACATTTTCAGATCTTGAGGTGTTTTTGCATGAAAACAAAGAAACACGACGAACAGGAATGTGTGTAATCCACACATTCATCCCAGCAATCCAAGATAATCCAAAACAACTATAAATGACTTTGTGGGCAAGAGACCAACTCATGACGGCGGAGACAACAATGGAGTTAATGTTAAGTTAACAACAAAGTCAAAAAGTCGCTCATATGACTGGATTATTATAAACTGAGCCACACACCACAGCTTACTGTTGGGAGCGTTTTCACTGCCTGGGAGAGGCTGCTGGGAGCTGAAACAAAGCTCTGCTGTGTGCGTGTGTGATGGCAGAGGGTTCGGTCTACTCCTGTGTGCACCACATGGCAGAAAGACACTCCTGTTGGGACTCAAATACCCTCTCGACAGTCACATGGCACCAGAAATATATTCCGAAAAGGGAAACATTGACTGTTTCAGGTTAACTTGAGTCAGCTTGTTGGGAGTTTACCAAAACAGCAACAAAAGAGGAAGGAGAATCCATCCTATGTAGAAGGACTGAGGCCAAAACTTTTCTTCTATAAAAACTCTGAGGGTTTCCAGAAACTAAAGTGAGTCCACATGTTTATGTAAATGTCTGATTAGATGAAGGATCAGTGAATCAAAGTGAGGCTTTTTAACAGCAGCTTTACAGAGTAAGGGGAACTCTGAGTTGGCAGGAAACACACACATAACATGCAAAAATACACGTCCCTCATGGGTGACACACTCACTCACACACACATAAATAAATACACACTACTCACACTCAGGAAGTCAAAAATACATGAATGGAGATACTCACTGGCTGTAAAACTGGATTTATAACCATTCAGTTTTTGAAATGTGAGAAAACCCATCCTTAAAAAGCATCAAGCGTCAGAGAGATAACTCAAGTGTTGTGTTTGTTTGACTAAAGGTCCAGAGAGAACAAGCATGTATGATCTGCAGTTATACAAAACAGAACACAGCAGGATTTTACAGATGATTTTGGGGGTTTGTGGTTTAACCAGAACCAAAAATTACAACCATATCTCTCCGGTTTTAGCTTCCTTGCACTGGCTCCCTGTATGTTTTAGAATTTATTTTACTGATTACTTTTAATTCTCTACATGGACTTACTCTGAGCTATATAGCAGACCTTTTCCAAATACAAAAATTAATACGCAAGGGGACAGGGCGTTCGCAGTGAGGGGTCCGGCACTCTGGAACCATCTGCCCGAGGAGATCAGGTCTGCTGAGTCAGAGAGTTCTTTTCAATCTCTTCTGAAAACATACTTTTATCACAGAGCCTTTCCTGATTTTATCTGAATTTTATTTTATTTCGTTTTATTTTAACTGTCTTAAGAAATATATTTTAAAATAATTGTATTCCTTTAGAGTTATTTTAGGGGAATTGAATGTCTTTTAAAATGTGTTTTATATCTTTATATGGACTTGTGTATTTTTATGAACTGTCTGTTTTATTTTGCTGCCCATGTGCCCTTGTATACGAGATAATAATAATAATAATAATAATAATAATAATAATAATAATAATAATAATAATAATAATCATAATAATAATCATAATAGCAATGATAATGATAATAATAGTAATGATAATAAGTTATTTATAGAGTGCTTTCAGTCAAAGTGCTTTAAAAAGTTTAAAGAGATCAGGTCTGCTAAGTTAGTGAGCTCTTTTATTTTTTTTAAGTTACATTTTTTGGCCTTTTTGCCTTTTTATTATATAGGACAGCTGAAGAGAGACAGGTAATGTGGGGAGTAGAGAGCGGGGGAAGACATGCAGGAAATGGTTGACCGGCCGGGAATCAAACCGACGACCCCTGCGAAGAGGACTGTAGCCTCTGTACATGGGGCGCTTAGACCGCTAGGCCACCGTCGTCCCAGTGAGCTCTTTTAAATCTCTTCTGAAAACATACTTTTATCACAGAGCCTTTCCTGATTTTATCTGAATTTTATTTTATTTTATTTTAACCGTCTTAGGAAATATATATTTAAAAAGAATTGTCTTCCTTTTGAGTTATTTTAGGGGAATTTTATGTCTTTTAAAATATGTTTTATTTCTTTATCATGACTTGTGTGTTTTTCTGAACTGCCTGTTTTATTTTGCTGCCAATGTGAAGCACTTTGTAACATGGTTTTTGAAAAGTGCTCTACAAATAAAATTATTATATTACATTATATATTATTATAAACTTGAAAACATGACCCTGCTGTCAAACACAGAGGTCATTGACACACATCTGGTCTGACACAGACACACAAACGCTACACAGAAGATTCTAGAGAGAGAAGAAAAAGTCCCACAGAGAGAACTGAAGCACCTACAGGTAAACATTACAGCGGGTGTCATGTGACCTCAGCGAACAGGTAGAGAGAGTGAGCGCTGTATGAGAGATAAGAATAGAAGCTGACAGCTGCTCCACCTTAAACAAATGATGACCGAACTCCTCGGACTGCCACAGCCTCAAACTTCACACACATGCTCTCTTTCTCTGTCACACAAATATTCCTCACACCATCAGTCTCTGCTGGCAGCTGACGGCAGATCAACACAATCTGAAACAAAAGACAGCCACTGAAGTGCACTTGAGTTTCATTTCAAAGGTGGAGACAGTTCTGGGCTGTTGCTGGGGTTAAAGAGGGGAGAGGTGAGGGGATACAGATGGCTAAGGGTCTGTGCCCCCATGGGTGGTCAGACTAAAAGAACCTGAGAGGCGAGTACACCAGGAGGAAATACAGAACAAAATTTGAGTCATTCATAACCTTCAAAGTTCACCCTGATTCCTGTGAAGATTAAACCTTTTGTTCAATATCAGCCTCGTTAATCCAACTTGACAACTTCACAACACTGGTTTGAAATCCTGCCGAATATTCAGGGGGCTACATTAGTTCAAGTTTAGCGTCCACTACATGCTGGTGTAACGCCTGAAATCCCAAAAGTGGCTTACTGCCTTTGCACGGAAGTTTGCCGTTAAGCTTGTGCTTTCCAGTGTTCAATAAATTAATTACATTTGTGATCAGTGTGGTCCCCCGCTGGGTTTCAAAGTGGTTAAGAAGTTTAACCTCAGATATAATTCAAAGGGTCACAAGAGATCTTAACTCGGACTGACACCTTCTTGCTGTAAGGCCCGAACACAGCAGCTGCTGGAGGTGTGAGGGGGAGACTGTGGAGTATAATATCACCAAACCACAAGTAGCAGCAGGTGTGGCCACCGCCATATAAACGACAGACAAAAGAGGAGGGGGCAGTGATTAAATATGAATGTAGCCTTGAATGTGGGACAACTGTGGAGAGGTTTTTCAAGAAGGTTGTAGAGAAGAACAGACAAAAGGTTTGGTGTTCTTCCGGGGTGGGCTGTGTGCCGTGACATGGATCCTGCTGCAGCAGGGCTCCCTGTTTTAATCATCTTGTTAAATGAAGTGCACCAAGCTCTCAGCCTCAGCTTGATGCATGATCAGCGGTGAGTGTCCACTTCTTATTTGATTCAGACACAGCTTGTGTTTTAGCACATATCATGCAAATGTGCTAAACAAAAGGATGAGAAGGGGGGTGAATATCAGGCGGTATTAAAATGGTAAGACAAACGCTGCAGCTTTGTTGAAAAGAAGAAGTGTAAATCTATAAAACTGAAGAACACTGAAGTTTGTAGATTGCAAAGAAGCAGGGTTAAGGTGGCTCATGTCTTCCTGATCTACTTCTGATAGCTGTCAGAGGAAAATTAAAGGATAATAGAAAGTAAAAATGTTGTTGTTTTACAAACTAATGGGTCACTCTCCTAATTGTCCCTGTGTATGAATTTTGCTCTAGATCATGCTTTTTGGTTGGGAAGATACAAAATACAAAATATGGATGCAGTAATATAACGTCATCCTGACTGGCGTGATGCATCAATCAATCAATATATTAATTTCAAAATAATACAGTGCCCGAAAAGATCTGTAATACAGGGCAGTGGTAGTGGTGGTTTAGGCACGCCCCCCATGTGCAGAGGCTGTAGTGGAGGCCTTGTTGCAGTGGTTGCTGATTCAACTCCCAGCCAAGACCCTTTGCTGCATCTCTTCCTCCACTCTCTGCTTCCCAAGACTTCCAATGTGACTCACTGTGTCACTACACCATGACTACTTCTGAAGGCACCAACAACATGAAACATGCACATTATTTTTGGGAGGTTTTTTTTTTTTCCTCAATAAATCTGACATTGTTATGTATCTTGTATTCTTGTACTGTACACCTTTTTATTTGCTGCTATAACTCCATGCATTTCCCCACTGTGGGACGAATAAAGGAATATCTTATCTGATCTTATCATTATGTGATTTTTTTAAATGTATTTATCATCCAAGAATCTCTGGATTGTGAAATTATCTTTGTCATGGGCCAATCATCTGGTGTCAGATATGGTATCATATTGTAATGTATTGTGTGGTATTATATTGCAACGTTACCTATCATTATGTATCGAAAAGTTGCATTACATTTCATAACAGATCATATCAGTTTGTTTTGTATGGTATGGTGTAATATATCTTGTTGTATAAATTCATATCATATAAGTCTTTTAAAATTCATTTTTGTTTTTTTAAATGTCTTCCCATTATTTTATTCCTGCTTCTTTCTTGTTTTGAATCGCTGTAAAGCACTTTGAATTGCATTTGATTTGTATGAAAGGTGTTATATAAATAAAGCCTAATTGATTGATTGATACAGTATTATATCACATCTTATATCAGTACAAAAGAAAAACATTTGGATCCAAAAAATAAATAATTACAATGTTTGAGGCCTTATCACCAGTAGTACATTACGTTAACAAGAAACATCAGCAAATTGGCTTCAATATATCATTACAAATGAGTCAGTTTGGCAATAGTATCAGTGACAACATCAATCCCATAACAGACAGTGACAAACACTGACCGAGGCAGCTTTGGCATAACATCAATGCTTTGAAATAAGTATGATAGAGTAACGTTTCACGACTAGGCATCAATAATTATTTTTAAGTTGAATGACTTTTGGTCCCATCATGTAAGAAGATGCACGGTTTAGGTTTCTACAGTCTTGATTTGGATGCATTCTAAGAAAACAGTGAAATCAGCTGATTTTTGGTTCCTGCTTCCAAGTTGTAAATATTTGAGCCAAAAAGATAAAATCCTGAAGTGTTACAGCAGCTGCTGTTAAAATGTGGGGCAAACGGCACGCAGAGTTGGCTGTGAGAGAGGATAATCTCTCAGTCATGTCTAAAACTCTGCCTCGACTAATGCTTTCATTACAAATCAATTTGATTTGATAAAAGCCTTTACTCAAGAAAATATTCTACCACTCAGATTCACGTGCTGCAGTGGAATCACAGGCTAGAGCGATGACAGGGGAATAATCAGAGATGGCTGTACTCCTGTACATATAAGCTGGGGGCACGATGATGTGTATTACAGGACTGGAATATTTATACAAACTAGTAACACATGTGTGAAGCTGTTGAAGCTGGCTGGAAGCATAACAAAAATAAATATTTCAAAAGGAACTTGACTCCGTCCTGGTTTCTGCTACGCTCGGTTAGCTGCTGTGATAACAGCTGCTGAAGCGATGCATCCCGGCCCGCTCCTGCACGTCACCTGACACCTCAACAAACCATCCCACTGCTGTCTCTGCTTTTTGTGTGCAATGTGTGTTTCGCGCACATGTCAGATTTCTCACCAGCACCAGGAGAGATCAAGTGTCTCGCATGACAAAGAGCAGAGATGGGTGATGCACACTGATGCTGCAATGTTAAGGCAGGGGTTCCCAAAGTGTGGGTCGGGCCCACCTGGGGGGTCGCGAGACACAAACGTGGTGTCGTCAGATGTCTTCCAGAATGTTTTTTTAAGTTATCTAAAAACATTCATTATTATTATTTTTTATTTACCTTGTTTTCTTAGGTTTATATTCCTTTTTTTGTACTGTTAATTATTATTTTTTCTTTATCATTATTGTTATTATTTTGTATTTATTAATTTTTTCTTCCTTTTGTTGGTTTTGTGTTACTTATATATAATTTGTTAACTTTTGGTGAGCAAAGAAATACTGACAAAATTCATTAAAAAAAGTTGAATGACAAAAGTTGTCTAAAAATAGTAAAATTTATCCATTTATTGTAAAAAATATTGAGAAAAATAGTAGCTAAACTTGAAATAAAACCTTGAAAATAGAAAATGTAATGAGTTTTCTGCCTTTCTTTTTGCCAGATGACTCCTAAGTTTAGGGTTAGTGAACAGTTAATTATCAAAAGCATCAGTAGCAGTAGGTTAATTCATAACAGCACAGGAAACACAGACACATGCTTGTACAGGTAGGCTACTTTTCTGCAGACCAGCTAAATGAAGCCACATGAAATCACTTTGAGGGACAGTGGGGGTCGCAAGTCTTTGGCCCCTATATTTTAGGGGTTGCAGACTGAAAAGTTTGGGAACCCCTGTGATAAGGAACAATGAGTATTTGAAACAACACCACTGATCTTAATTTTGATCTCAGAGCGGAGAGATAGAGGAGCATGATGGCAGACACTGCTGTTATTAGCTTACAGGAGAGGGGTCAGCTTGTACTTCTACTAACCTGCATCTTATCTGGATGCCAAACAGAAGCTCAGTAAGTAAACAGTCACAGGTACACACACATGAAACTGACCTTAATGCAAGCCGCAGAAAGTACAGTAAAGTACTTTAACTGTGAACACACTCATAAAAAAACAGCTGAAAATCTAACTTTAGGTTGTTTCAGAGGAAACAGAGTTGGGTGAGTAAGACATCATCGTGGTCACTCAGCCGAAAGAAGGGGGAAAAAAGTACTTTAAAGCTGATATTTCTTCAAAAGACTCAAAACAGAGATAAAACTGGACATTATTCAGGACTCAAGCTTCATCAAACACTCTTCAGAATGTCGAGTTGCACAACAATCCCTGAAAAGCAGGTATGACATCTGTCATGAGGCCCAACCCTGAGTTTGGTTTACTCTGATTCACAGCACTGGTGACCAACCCACGCGTGCAACATGTCAGTCTCCGGTTATCTCCCCCTCAAGACAACAACAACAACAACAGATAAGATTCTGCTCCCACTGGATCATTACAGCAGCATGACAGTCTCCATAAACCAGCAAAGTCCATAAAAAGCAATCAAAGTTTCAGAATGTGGTTTAACAGCTGTAAGTGAGCGGACAGGTGAGAAAGCAGAAGTGGACACCGACCTCTTTTCTCCTCCAGATCATGAAGGAACTTTCTGTAGTCTGCCATGGAATTCATCTCTCCCTCCCAGAAATGACAGAGAGAGAGAGAAGAGGCACGAGTAATGACAAGAGAGATAAATGATTGAAAGAAGAAGAAGAGGGTGAGTACAGGAAACTGGTGTCAAAAAGGAAGGGTGAAGAAAATTAAGAAGAGAGGTGTAGTGAAGGTGAGTCAAAACAGAACAGATGAGTAAATAAAGAAGAGAGTAGGGGGAGAGAGGAGGAGGGAGAGCCTGGAGGCAGCAGTTGATCTTTACGGCCCCGAGGATCCACGCTGTCAAAGTAGAGTCATCCTTAATCACAGAGATAATCCCACATCTCCTACTCCTTTCCGTCTTCTTCTTCTCACACCTTTGTCTTCACTCTGCCTAGAGTGTGTGTGTGAGAGCGTGTGTGTGTCGGTGGTTACGGCAGCTCCGAGTGTGGCGTTGTGTGTGAGCAGCTCTAAGCCGGATAGAGGAACTGGACTTTGACCACAAGGCGGGTGATGTCACTGCCAAAGCCAGAAGCATGTGTTTCAGTTGCGTCTAGAGGGAGTGTATGAGTGTGAAGGAAATGAAAAAAAAAAGAGGCGTGTCTTTATTACTCAGCTGTGCTGCTCTTTTCTTTTTTTTTTTTAAAGCAGCGTGGTGAGTTAAAGACTCATGAATGTTTGACTGTCACACATTTGTCATGCAGGCAGCTTCACATTGACTGTTTTTATAGGTGACTTTGGATTAACACACTGCAGCAGATTACAGAGCAGTGGACAAGGAGAGGTTCTCAAACACCCACTTTCCTCTTTTTCTCTAATTTTACAGCTGAGTCTCTCTCTTCTGATCATTTCATGAATGTGTTCCTCCACTAACATCAACATATCAGCTGACAGAACAACTCCACCATCGACTTTCTCTCCACCAAACTGTCCCATGTTTATCAAGTTAGTTTGGAGAATGCTGTCATCGTTAGACTGCAGCAGTGTCAAAGTATGACATAAATAAGTATATAAAACAATAGAACTGTTCTGTTTGACTATAACCTCTTATGTTAGAGGTTTCTTCAGTGAAAACTGCACATCAAAGATTAGGTACTCCCTGAAAGGTTCTTTAAATACGTTTTATCAGCCCTTCTTAGATTATATTGACTCAGTCTATTTACCACAGACTGTATAAAATATGGACGTAGTATCCGTGACATCACCCATCTGTTCCTGAGAGCTGTTTTGAAGCCAATCAACGGAGGCAGCCATATTGGAAATGCAGAACTCAACCAGGCAGAGTGACGTAAAGGGGCGGAGTTTGAGCCTCTTAGCCAACAGCTATGTGTTCCCAACCGGGAGTCAAGTCAGTCATGTCCTTATTTGGGCAAAAACTCGTAATCTTAATATCTTCTGAACCGTCACATTAGAAAAAAATTCCCCCCCCCCCGTACAGTGTGTGCCGATAGAGAGATTAGCTTCGTAAGGCCAAGCCATTTTTTGAACCAGGCTGTAAACATGTTTATTAATGCTGCAAAGATCGTCTTTTTCCCATTCATGTCTATGTGGTTTCCGGTGTTTCTGCAGCCAGCATCAAGAGGATTCTCGATGTATTGCAGTTTATAACACTTCCGCATGTGCTTCATTGTTTGAGACCGGAGGTTGCCGCTTGCTATTTACGCAGAAACTGACAACTAACTGAGCACATTCTTCCCCTTACCTTCGTTTTGTTTTATTTTATTTATTTACCTGTCAACATGTTGACAAAGAAGAAGATAAAGACATACTTTATCAACATCTGAGGGGGAGATTCTATTCTTTCACTCAGTCATAGCGCTGGGGGATATTGAAAATGATGTCATCACGATAAAATATTTCAGATCAGTCGATATCGATAATTATCACGATAAATAAAAATCATCATTTCATTTAAATTTAAAGTCAGATTTTTGCTCCTGAGTGAAAGTTGAAGAAAGCAGACAGTCTGTTAGCTTGTATCTGGATTTAGTTTTCTGATAAGCTTCTTGAATCCATATCATGATAATTATCATTATCAGATTATCGCCCAGCCCTACTCAGTCACCAAACAAGCAACACACAGACCAAAATATATACACACAAATATAATCCCATGGATATTTACTAATGAAGAGATGTCAGAGAGAGAGGGCTGAACCTTGAGCAGGTGAAGTAGCACCCCTCCAGAAACTAGTCTGACGTCCCTCTGTGTTGGTTCACACTGGGTACTGAACCAGCGACCCTCTGGTTTTGTAGCCGAGTCCCTACAGACTGAGTTACTGCCCCCTGATGATCCACCTGAGACCTACAGTCAGAGTTCTTCCTCTGTAAAAACAAAAAGGACATCTACTCTCATCTATCTCGGTTCAGCTAATCCACAGTGAAATCCACCCTTGTATTTATTCATCCATCAGTCCTGTTCTATTTATTTACAGCTGCTGTGTCGTCCACATCGTGAAATGATTAGAACCGATCTCAAACAAACACCAACTCTACCAGGAATCAGGGTTTTGTTTATGGAGACTGTTTTCCTTGAAGTGAAGCTCTCAGATTTCACTTCTCCTTTTTTTTTGTATCTCGCTCTCTCTTTCTCTCTCCGTCACAGACACAACAAACACACGTTTACACCCAAACACAACCTGGCACACATCCAAACATTTCTCAGTCAGTGCTGGTTCACAGACATGTAGAAGAACTGTGGCTGAGGACCTCACAGAGAAACCAGGAGAGAATAACAGCATCTGTTCAACAAGAGTCATTACTGCTCGATAGGATGGAAGTGTGTGTGTGTGTGTGCGTGTGT
Organism: Notolabrus celidotus; assembly: GCF_009762535.1. Classification (NCBI taxonomy): domain Eukaryota; kingdom Metazoa; phylum Chordata; class Actinopteri; order Labriformes; family Labridae; genus Notolabrus; species Notolabrus celidotus. The sequence continues at coordinate 27,424,650 of NC_048287.1, read as the reverse complement.
GTGTGTGTGTGTGTGTGTGTGTGTGTGTGTGTGTGCGTGTGTGTGATATCCAAGGGGAGTTTGCAGTGACCTCAGATAATGACCTGACCCACAAAGGTCAAAGGGTGATAGCTTCCAATTTGCCTTCATTAATTGGCTTCCTCACACACCAGTGACATCAGAGTGATAATCAATCCGTCCAATGAGATCCGAGCAGACAGACGTCAATGCATACGTCCTTACAATAACAGTTCTACAAATACCATGTGTGTGTGCATTTATAGAAACATCTTCCTTGCACACATCTCAAAAAATCCTGAGCTGACAAAGAATTCGTTCAAAGCCGTCACGCTCCGTTTAAAAACTCTTTTATGTTGAGAAATCCACACACAGAAAAAATGTTGAAAACTGCTCAGCGATCCTGAACACTCCCCTGGGAGTCTCCTCTTTCACACAACCCTGTCAACAGAAGCCAGCATCATCAAAGCCAAACACTGGACACACACACACACACACACACACACACACACACACACACACACACACACACACACACACACACACACACACACACACACACACACACACACACACACACACACACACTCTTCCTCAGGTCTGAGGATGGTGGTGCTATGCCGTGTTACCACAGTGACAGGAGTGTTTTTGCACCTTTGACACACGTTTCTCTGCATTTCAAAGAGTCAGGGCCTAGCAACACACCGTTAACTGGCCCAGAGGTGTTAACAGTTAACTTTAACACACCTACAGTGGAACAAACTGGCAAATATTTCACTGAGAAAAAGCAACAAATGTGTGAGAGAGTGAGAGTTCACTCATCCAGGGAGGGAAGACAGAACAGAAGCACATTATAGCACAAAAAACTAAATAGACCCACAGGAAGAGGAAGCTAAAAAACTGAGTGGTCCAAAGAAATAAAAAGAGGACAGCTGGTACCGTCATGGCTCACAGCCTGGAGTTACAGCAAACAAACACACAGCGAGAAAAGGAATGTATGTAGGAAGATGTGTTTACCTTTGTTGGAGGAAATCAGCAGAAATGGCAGCAGCAGCAACATGGAAGAGAAACAAGAGAGAGAGATTCATTAGATTCATGATCTTTAAAAAAAAATGCACGCAACATGAAATATAAGAACGTAATAACGGCATTTCTTTGTTGTTGCAATTAAAGCATCCACAATCAAGACATCACAAAAGTCTGAATATATTACAATCAATATCAAGAAGCCATGCTGTCTCACTCAGCTTCAGTGATCTGTTCCAACTGGATGGAGGTCTGGATATAAAGGCTAGGTCAGATTCAGCTCAAGCTAGCTTACCAGCTACCTTCAGTAAAGATGCACTGACTGTGTAAATCAGTGCCTTTGTTTATGACATCAATTCAGTTCATAGCCGACTCGATGGTTTCTGGGTCTTAATTCTGGGTCTGGTTTCAAATGAGTTTTAAGACTTGACATATTTAAAGTGTTGCTAGTTCCTCCTCTTAAACTTTCACTCTGCATGTTCCTGATCTTTCTCAGACCAGCACTCCTGACACTTTCTGTCATATTTGACCCATAGTAAGAGTGAGTAAGTAAGTAAGATGTAGAGCACCTCTCAAGAACAGAGGTCACAAGGTGCTTTACAACAACAACAAAATAAAAATTGTAAAAGGGGAAAACAGAGATTGAGATTAAATACAAAAACATGACATAAAAACAGACAGATTGAACAAAGGCAGGTCTAAACAGATTTGAAACTATCAACAGTGTCCACAGTTCTGGGGGGCTGGTGGCCTAGCGGTCTAAGCGCCCCATGTACAGTGGCTACAGTCCTCATCGCAGGGGTCGCCGGTTCGATTCCCGGCCGGTCGACCATCCCCTGCATATCCTCCCCCGCTCCTCACTTCCCACACTCCCTGTCTCTCTTCAGCTGTCCTATAAAATAAAGGCAACAGGGCCAGAAAAAAATAGTTCCAGAGGGAGACTGTTCCAGAGTTTAGGACTAACAACCTGGAAAGCACAGTCTCCTTTAGTTTTTAACCTGGTACGAGGCACAATAAATAAACCCTGATCAGAGGACCTCAGAGTCCTGCTGGAGTTATAGGGCTTCAGCAGCTCCCTAATGTAGACTGGAGCCTGACCATTGGCTTCAATTCTCAAGGCCGGAGGTTTCCTACTTGGTTTGACCATGAAAATAAATCTGAGTTTGTCCAACAGCTGACGTTTCTTCTGCACAATAAAGACCCTCCTCTCTGAATCAGTCAGATTGGCAGCATTACATTGATGCAACACAACACTGGCTGCTGACATTGGTGCATGGCACATTGTTTGCCCATGGGCTGATGCCTGTCAACACGGCAAACAATATTCAACAAATATATCAGTGCATCCCTAAGCTACAGATTATTTAGCCCCAACTGAGAGGTAAAAAATAAAAGTATAAAAACACGAAGAAGAGCAGATAGATGTAAAAACTTTGACTTATAGTTAATATTCCCTCTTGGATATGTACTCTCTACTGTTTGTTATTCAGCTGCTCTCTGCTATAGGAGAAACCTTTAGAGCTGGGAGTCTGGGAGCCAGTATATACGCTCTATTACAGCCCCTGAATCCAAATTGATTGTTTTGTGTGAGTTCACGTTTGTGTATTTGCAGTGTACACCTGCAAAAGTGTGTGTAAATATGTGTGTGTTTCTGCATCGTATACTGTGTGCATGCAGGTTGTGCTCCACACTAAATGTAAAATGCCAGCCAGCGTCTGCCTCAGCAGCTGAAGTGAAACATTGTGCAGTTTCAGTCAGAGAGGGTGTGCAGTCAGCTCTGTCAGGAGGCTGATGTGGCACACACACAAACACACCCACACACACACACACTGTCCATATGATAGGAAAAAAGTCTTCTCAGCCCGCATGATGAATGACTTTCATCCCGTGTAGCAGAAAAAACAGGCAACGCAACAACAAAAGCAGACCCAGTTTTTCATTGTCTGTGGAATCTGTGGCACAAATCTCCCCTCAGTGTTTGAAAGCAGCTTTAGAGGGAACGTCACTGATGCCTTTCCAACATCAACATTGTTCCTGTCCGCTCATTTCCCCAAATTTTGTTCTCATAAAAGGGAAGTTTTTTGGCGACCATTCTGATTTGTCAAACTGCGAAAATGAGGGTCCCAAAAATAATTTTTCTCCCTGGACGTTTCCTCTTTTTATTCCACAGAGGATTTTTTTTCTAAATACACCCGATCCATTCTCCATTTTTAAAAGCAAACTCAAGACCTACCTTTTTAGTCTTGCTTTTAAATGGTTTGATTTTATCTTACTTTATTTATTTATTATCTAGTTCAAATTTTAGACACTCTTTTAAGTATATACTGTCCTATTTTCAATTATTATAGACACACATATTTGTTAAGTCCATTTGTATTATTAATGTATTTATTTTAATTTATTGTGGATTATTTCATTATTTATTAAGTTGTAAAATAGATCTTATCATCTTAAGATTTTTACAATTACCTCTCAGCATTTTAATATTTTACTCTGTTTTACTTTGCTGTATCTACTTTTAGTGTAGAATCTTAGTGTCTTTTACTGGTTTGATCTTTTAGTGTTTTATTATCTTAGTAATTTATGTTATTTTGCTGAGTTTTAACATCCTATTTTACTTCCAGTGTTCCTTAAATTCGTTCAGCAACTTCTTTTTCATTTTTATTTTATTTTTACCATTATTATTATTATTATTTTTGCATAAATAATGTTCTTTTTATTATTGTTTTAATGTAGAGCACTTTGTGTTACAATATCATTGTATGAAAAGCACTTTACAAATAAAGTCTGATTGATTGATTGATCCATTAACATGCAGTGTTTTTTAGAAGTATTTTAAAACTAGTAATCTAAAGCAGCCCTTCTTGGGGATATTTGCAGGTCTTTCTATGATTCTACTGATGCTGACAGTCCATGCTCCTATCAGATGCACACTCATCCTACACATACTCATGGTAAGAGAAAATGCAATGGCACCTTATCTTCCCACGTACTTCTGAGTCTGTGCTTTCTTTCAGTCTAAATCAGGAGAAATTGCAGCAGCAGGACAAACACTGGTGTTTCACTTCACATCATTTGATGTGCTCTGAGCAACACTTAAATGACCTCTCTGGGGGAAGTGAAGTCTCAGTCTGAGCACGGCCTTTCTGCTTTTTCAAAGTGTCTGTCTGGAAAGTGGCTCAATGCAGGAGAAGAAGAAAGAGATGACAGGATGTATGGATGATCTTTTGGAACAGTGTGAGGAGGAGTACAAAACGTGAGGCCTCTGATAGCTATGAGTGCACAGAGTCACATAAAAGACAGGAGCGTTTATCACTAAAGAGGAGTAAGCTGTAAACTGTCACCAGAGACCGAGTGACAAATTGAGCGCGTATGAAAAATAGAGGAATGACAAACAGAGAACAGTTAAGTCAGAGCATGAAGACATCATCATTTTTTACTAAACTAGGGAGTGGCCTTTCTGCTCTAAATATCTTGTCTTTGCAGAGAATAGAGGGGGGGAAGGGAAGAGATGCAGCTATCTACAGATGCACGGACAGCTGGAGCAGAGATAAAGTGTTTACAGTAGAGAGAGTTTTAGAACTGATGACAGGAAAAGACAAGACAAGAGAGAAGCATGAGCACAAACCATTAGATTGATTCATTAGTTGAATCAGGGTATTTGCAAAACCAGGAAACAAAAGTCAATCCAGATCATTAACCAACACTTGACTTAAAGCAAAACCATTTTAGTAAACCAAGAAAAATAAAGATCACAGTAGTAACAGCACAAATATAACAGAGACTTGACAAGTGGCCAGTGTGAAAAAAGGGTGGCGAGCAATCAGAGAGTAAGAAAAACAACATATATGAACTTTTTTATAAAATAAAAAAAACAAACTAATCTGTTTCATCTTTATTATTATTATTATTTGTATTTACTTTGTTAATGTTTTTTTCCCCTGATTATTATAATTATTATAATTATTATAATTATAATGATTATTAATATTATTGGTTTATTATTATTATTATTATTATTATTATTATTATTATTATTATTATCATTGTTGTTATTATAATTACTTTGTATTATTATTATTTTTATTATTTGTATTATTATAAATATTATTATAACAATTACTATTATCATTTTTTTGTTATTATTATTATTATTACTTTTATTATTATTATTGTTGTTATTATTAGTTGTATTCTTATATTATATTATTATTATCATTATTATTGCTATTAATTATTCCTATTTATTTTTTTATTACTATTTTTACTTATTTTTTTAAGTGATTATGGTTAGGATTTAAGTAATTGATTTGATGTATCTATTTATTTTAATTTCACTAGAAAATCTTATTTTTCTATGCTTTCTTTAACCATTAACCTCCACCACCAGAAAACCATCCGGAATTAATTCTCTGCTTCACATACACAATCACAGACACACACCACACATCATTAAACACACAAACACACACACACACACACACACCTACTTTGAATGATCAGAAATTTGAAATCAGTGCCTCTCACCCTTGTAGTTGTCTCCCTATGTTATGTTTATGTCTTTGTTTGTCTTTTGTCTTGCAAATTACAATAAAAACATGAAATCAGTTTCATCTCTATCTCACAATGATGAAGGTTGACTGAAGTGTATTTACTGTACTGAGTGTTAGTGCCTGATTGCAGCATGAACACATGACTTAATGTACGCTCAAGTCAGAATTTATCCAAGTGTTTAAGAGTGAAAAAACATGTCAGATTCAAGAGGAGCAGAAATGTGAAGGGGGACCTGACATACAAGAGAGATACAAGCACACACATGAATTACATAAAGGCTGAACTAAATAAACACATCATTACCCACACAAGCTAACAGAGGGTCCTTGACATGCCTGCAAGTCTCCTGAAATCCTTTGAGAGCAAATAAAAGGAACTTCTTGTGCTTTCATGTGGGAAGTCAGAGCTACGTCTCCTCTCTCCCTCTCTCTCTCTCTCTCTCTCTCTCTCTCTCTCTCTCTCTCTCTGAGTGTGCTCCAAAGCTGAATCACCTCATGTGTCTAATCTTAAGATCCAATAGTTATCCCCATCCTTTGTTTTAACATGCACCACCTTTCAGACTACAGAGAATCCAATTGACTCGTGACTAAGTTCAGATTATTCCCACTCCACTTTCTCTTTGTGTTTCTGTGACTGAGAGCTCACATCATATTTAAAGATTGTGTGTTTCTCTGCTCATGCTACTCTAACATTCAAACTCATTCTGACTCCAGTAAGACGAGGTCTTATGAAACACTTGCTCTGAGAGAAGCTGTCAGTGCCTCATTAATATTTATGGTCTCATGTTGTGCAGGATAAAAGCATCCTCACTATTTCCACCGCAGAACGAAATATCTGTTTCTTGTTACGTCATGTTTTTCCTCTCTTATGTGATTCGTCTTAATTCTAATGAGGGGATTTTTAACAGTAAAGGAGAGGATTAAAAAGAGTAATAGATGGATGTTTTATATCTACAGTTAATCATGCAAAAGTTATTTAAGAGACTGAAACAAAAAGGAAGAAAGACAAAGAAGGCATGTTTTTTTGATTCAGTCTGAGTCTGTGAGGGACTGAAAAAGGGATGAAAAGACAGATGTACAAAAGCAAAGTGATGCAGAGTGAAGGGGAGAGAAACAGGCAGTCTGACGCAGACATGCAGTAACACACACGGGGGAGCTAAACACAGATATAAGCTGTCACAGAGGTGAGGAGGGGTCACACAAGAAGACAGCAGGTTTCACAATGTGGATATGATGACCAGAAATATTTGTGTACAGAGATGAAAAAAGAGTCAATTTTAAACTAGCTTAAATACAGAAGCTCTATGCAGACATGCAGCCTTACATTATATTATATTATATTATATTATATTATATTATATTATATTATATTACATTATATTATATTATATTACATTATATTATACTATATTATATTGTATTATATTACTTTATTTTATTTTATCATATTACATCATTTTATTTTATTTTATCATATTGAACCATATTATATTATATTATATCATATTATATTATATTATATTATATTACTTTATTTTATTTTATTACATCATTTTATTTTACTACATCATTTTATTTTATTTTATCTTATCATATTATATTATATTATATGATATTATATTATATTATTTTACTTTATTTTATTATATCATTCTATTGTATTATATTATATAGTTTATTGTATTATCTTATATCATATTATATTATATTATTATTATATTTTATTTTATTATGTTATATCATATTATATTATATGACATTACATTATTATTTTATTACATGATATCATTTTATTTTATTTTATTTGACTTGTTTGCCTGAGACATGAATAGTCTGGTTGTTTGATAGAGATCTCCTTATATTTGTGCTCTGTGCATCCCTTATGATCATATGACGATAATCTGAGAACTTGAGACACTGAAACAAACTCATTATCAAAGAAAAAACAAGCACAAAAACTTTATGGCTACATGCTGGCTGAGAGCTTCTGAACTTAAAGACCCCTGTCAACATAGTTTACATTAAAACTGTTACATATTTGGATATGGTCTAATGAGTCTGGTCCTGCTGGAGGTTTCTGCCTGTTAAAGGAAGTTTGTCCTTGCTGCTGTAACTTGCTAAATGCTGCAAAGTGCTCTGCTCACGGTGGATTAAGATGAGATCAGCCTGAGTCCTGTCTGTAAGATGGGACTGGATCTTATCCTGTCTTAATGTGGGGTCTTTGTTAATAATAGAACATAGAGTACGGTCTAAACCTGCTCTGTTTGGAAAGAGTCTTGAGATAACATTTGTTGTGATTTGGCTCTATATGAATAAAGATTGATTGACTCTGATATTAATTCATCTTGAGCAATATTGCAATATTGAACAATGTAAATTCAGCTTGCATGTTCTTCCTCCTATCATAAGCAGACCTACCGTCCCTATTGTTACTCAGCAGTCAGTGTCATCTCTCAATTTCCCTTCACATATTATTGAAGTCTTCATGTCTGGAATCACACAGCAACCACATGTATGCAGCCACTAATTCAGCTCAGGTCAGAGTCACATACTGTATGATGCTGTTAATTAAAAATGTAACGTGTGAGTCTTAAACCCTGCTCTCTGATTTTCTTACATTCCTCTGCAGCCTTGTGCACAATAGCAGGGAGGGGCTGGAGGTACAGAGCATAATAACCCAGACGCCCACTGCAGGCCTTGACACGTCCACCCACAAACCATTACATGAGCTACGACGTGTTAGCAGCTGCACAGTGCAGCCGATCTATGTTTCACTGATGAACTCTGACATTCTCATTGAACGTCTGTTCCACGGCTGCATCCTGTTCGGATTTTTCTAAATGAAATCAATTTGTTTGTTCGGCTCTGGATTGTTTGAATGAACTAAACCAGCATGAATAGTGTTCGACTGTGTAACGCTTTCCTAAATACAGTGCAGGGTTAGGATGTAAAGGAGGAACATCTTGTGCATGGTCGATTACTTGCAGTCAAAAATTACCATAATTTTCTTGGAGCTTATTCTAGGTTGGCAGCTCGCCATTGTTGTGTCTCTGAAACGTTCACAATGGAGACAAGAAGAGGGGGCAGAGAGAGAAGCAGGATGCAATATTTGGCCAGTGGAAGGATTAATGTAAGAGATCCCATCTGTGTGGTTTGCAGAAACAGCAGTTTGATAACAGAACAAATAGACTACCTTGCATGAGAAGAAGAAACCACAAATGGCTGCACAAATAAAGAGAAGGACGTCACAGAGGCTCTAAAGTCTATTCAAGGAACAGAAAAGTTCACAGAAAAGCAGCAAAAATAAACTCCACTGATGTCATCAGACTGCTGTTTGGAGGGGATCGCTCACTACCCACATTAAAAGTCTGATGAGTGCACATTTTTTCACTACAATGCCAATACTATGATAATAACGTTATATTACTGCTGTGAGGAATGCTGTGTGATGCAGCTGTGCAGACAGGCAGACCAGAGGTAGGCGGCAGAACAGAGGTGGCTTTGAAACAGACACTCTACCACACACACACACAAACACACACACACAGATGTAGGTCTGTAATGATGTGAGCTGAGCAGAAGAAAAGGTGGGCGTGAAAGTTAAAATAGAGTTTATAATGTGGATGAGACACGGAGAGTGGGACTGAATGAGGAGGCAGGTTGAGTGGGAGGGAAAGGCAACAACTGAGGGAGGAAATAATGGCATCAGATAAACGGACAGAATGTCAAAGAGGGAAAATGATTAGTGTTAAATATAAAACAGACATGTGCAGACGTGAATATCAGAAGTGATTTAACTGCAAAGAGACTGCAGGCAGGAAAGAGACCTAACCTAAATTTCATTATTACTCGCACTGTGGATTGATAATTATTTGAATTAGAACCTGAGTGGGACTGAGCGGGAAATAAAATATTGTTGAAGTCACAGTATTTTTGATTTTATTCTCTTTAATTTCATTTAATTTTGTATTATGTTATTTGTATTCTATTTTATTTCAATTTATTTTATTTTATTCTATTTTATTTTATTCTATTTTATCAATAAAATAATAATAATAATAATAATAATAAAATATTGTTCAAGTCACAGTATGGCCAAGAGCAACATCCATCTTTTAACTGCAGTTTATAGATAAAGGCAAATTATTGCATTGTATTAGTACCTTTATTACTGTATTACCACTGTTTTAGCATTGTTATTATTTTTTTATTTTATTCGCTTATATTTTATTTTATTTTGTATTATTTTATTTGTATAATATTTTATTTCAATTCATTTTATTTAATTTTATTTTATTTTATCAATGGTATGGTATCAATCTGATCGTATTTTATTAATTTTATTGTGAAGATTTTATTTTATTTTTTAAGTATTTCTTATTACTTTCCTCTATCTTGTTTTAGCCCTGTTTCTTTTAACCTATTGCTGCTATTTTCTGTCTCTCTTCTATGTTCTTTTGGGCTGAATGCTTGAAAGTATGAAAGGTGCTATATAAATAAAGATGAGTTGAATTTTGATCGTCTGATAAAACAAACAAATCCTAATCTCAAGATGCAAGACCAAATATTTTTGTGGTATAAATCCTGTCAATGTATCATCAAATATCTGTTTAAATAAAAATAATGAAGCAAATAAAATAGAAAGCAAATAGCTTCATTCACGCTCAATATTGGTCATGCCTCTCTTCAATTAAATGTAATAATAAGGAAATGACAGTTTCAGTGTCTGCACTCACAGTCACATAAATTATCTGATGTACAGTACCAAACCAAACTCTGCCCTCAGTCACAAGTTCAAACACCTGTCTCTTGCAAATAGTTTGGCTGCCCCACTTTAGATTGAACGGCACAGTTGTGAAAGACACTTGGTGACATACTTGTCCTTCACAGTCAGTCACATTTAGATACAGCAGCAGGCCTCTGAGCGAGTGTGTAATAGAAACCATGCACTACGCAACCGCCTCACAATGCCACAGCTCTGCTTTTGATAGTGTTAATGAAGAGCAGCGTGTAGCTAAATAAGAGATTCACTAACATCATTACACAGCACAAGGCTCAAAGTCAGCGTTCTGTGAACACCAGAGTGGAGGCACACAGTGAGCTAAACAACCAGAGTGCAATTAAATGCCTTCTCTTAAAGAGCTAATGTTATTCAAAGCACACTGCTGCAACACTCGTTTCCCCCACTGAGAAATAAACACCCCACAGAGGCAGAACTACTTTCTTTAGTTCTAAAAAATGAGAAATGACTTCATGTCTCGCTTCTAACTGAGTTTTATTCTTATAATAGTTTTATTTCACCTTACTTTATTTATTATTTATTACTTATTATCTAGTTCAAATTTAAGTCACTTCTTTAAGTATAGCATCTTAGTTTATTTTTACAGGCAAGCTGCATCAGTATCTTCTTTTTAAATCACAGCTGAAAACACATTTTTATTGAAAGGCCTTCCTGTAATATTGTTTTATCCAAGATGCTACATTTATTTTTAATCTATTTTTATTCACTCATCATTTTATTGTTTTACTGATTTTATTTGTTTTACTGATTTTATTTGTTTTACTGATTTTATTTGTTTTACTGATTTTAATTTTTTTATTGTTTTAATTGCTTTTAGTAGTTTCTCTTTTAGCTTTTCCTCTTAAATTGTCTTGCCAGCCCATACCCCACCCCCCCTTGCTTTGTTCTCTTTATTGTGGGTTTTTATGATGTTAAGCACTTTGTAACGTCTGTTTTAATAAGTGCTTTATAAATAATAAATAATAAACTTTATTATTATTATTATTATTATATTTTACTGGTTTCATATTTTAGTGTTTTATAATCTTAGTAATTTATTCTATTTTGGTGAGCTTCATTTCCTGTGTTGAGTTTTAACATCTTATTTTACCTCCAGTGTTTCCTCATTAAGAGATCATGACAGTGTTTCCTCAGTTTGTTCAGCAACTTATTTTTTTAGTTTTCATTTATTTATATATTTATTCTTCTTATTATTATTATTATTATTATCATTATTATTATTATTTTATTTTATTTTATCTTATTTTATTATTTTTGCATATACCATGTTCTGGGAGGGGGTGGTATTTTTTCTATATTTTTAATTTATTCTATTTTAATTTGTTTTTATGTACAGCACTTTATGTTACAATGTAATTGTATGAAAAGCACTTCACAAATAAAGTCTGATTTATTGATCGATGTAAGCTGGTTAGTAAGCAATCTCGTGATTCATAACTTAATGTGACACTGACTCACAGCAGACTGTGTCTGACACAGTAGTACAGTCACAGTAAGTGTGCATTAGTGGATGAGTGGATGGTTATGAGCGTCAAACAGAGAGATAGATGTGAATTTAATGAGGACCATAATGCCAATAAGTACAGAGGTTAAAACACCCCGATGTTGCCTCCAACGTCTGTCCAGTCTGTGGGAGTTCTCGAGCTCTGACAGCAGAGTGTTATTAAATATTCTCACATTCATATTTATGAGAGACGGGCCCGCTTCAGAGGAGCACAGTCAGCATAAAACGAGAGTGATGAGAAGCATGATGCACACTGTGATGGTGCATTATGTAAGGCCGTCTTTTAGAAGAAAATCAATACATGTAATGATGGAGGCAGAGGTAAACAATGACTGAGGTGAGGTAAGGAAAACTACAGCAATATTGGTTGTTGTTCATAAACATGACGACTTATCTGAAGTCTGTTGAGGAGGTTAAATCAGTTTCACTTCAGCTTTAATCAAGTTTGCTTCACATCAAGAAACTGGAGAGGTTTGGACAGGATGCTCACAACGACACGGTCAGTACTCCCTGACATGAAGGACCAAATAAACCATCAAGTGTGGTCATGCTTTAAGAGGATTCCAGCAACATGAGCCCACTCCGCCTGCACTGTCAGCAAGTGACCAGCTGTAAACTCTTCATTTCACTACGGAGGGTAATTAATAAGCACTCATTTAAAGGCCTGCAGCTGGAGAGAAGCAAGGCAGGAGGACTCCAGGGTTAGAGATTGGGAGCAGGATGGAGGGAGGAAGGGCACACAAGAGGTAGGAAGAGTAGGGATGGAGGAGATGGCAGCTGACGTCAGGGATCAGAATGCATATCATCAACTTGGTCATCCACTTATTAGGCATCACGTCAGCTACATTCAGAGTAAAAGCTACAGAGATGAGAACAAGGGTTCATTCAGAGCACTGACATGTCCTCACTTTGTGCTCTTTTTTTTTAATTGAGCTTTCGTTTTAAAACATCTTTCCTATTTTTCTGCTTCGTCTCTCTCTCCATCTGTCTCTACAGCTGTTTTCAACCATTCGTCTCTCCTTCCATAAACTATCATTTAAAAACTGGTCCAGTCACACCCAGGAGAGAAAGCCAACATTTGTCTTCCGCTGGCCCACATTCAGCCATTCTCACTATTCCTCTGCCAAACGCCGGTTCTTTTAGAGAACGCGCCATCGTAGCTGGCCAAGGAGATAAAGTTACCAGCCAATAAGGGATTTTTTGGGGGTTGTAATCTCCCGCCTCGGTCACACCCTGTAGGGGTGTATAAATCCAAGTTGAAGATACAGAATGGTGATAGCATGTCATCACTGTCAGCTGTAAAAAAAGAGCCTGGAAGTCCCCTCTGTTTTAAAGTCATCCCTCTCTGACTTCACAGTTAGAGCTATTTCTAGAGTGTGAGAGAGATAAGAAACTGGGCCATTCATGGAGGCGGAATGAACCGGCTCTAAAACACAAACACAACTGGTAACCTTTCATTTTAATGTTACTTTCATCTCCCATATTCTTAATGTGTAATGTGTCTGAAAATGTGTTGTTTTAAGGTTTTAATTCACGTACATAATGTCAAAATATGTGTGTGTACCAAGCGGGAACCTTGGGCCGCGAAAATTGAAGCCAATGCGGAAGTGTTAAAAACTGAAGTCCCTCGAGTGTCCACTTGAGGCTGGCTTCGGAAGAACCAGAAACCACATACACACCCGTTCAAAAAAGACGATCTTTACAGCAGAAAGAAACATGTTTACAGCCTGGTACAAAACACGAGTGTAGTCTGGATAGCTCATTTCTGATCGGCACACACTGTACGTGGGTGAATTTTTTCAAAACACCGCAATTTCGAAGATATTAAGATTACAAGTTTTCCACTATGAAAGGCACCTCTGACTTGACTGACAGGCGGGAACACTGTAGCTGTTGGCGAGGAGGCTCAAAGCCCGCCTCTTTACGTCACACTCGCTCAACAGCAGTTAGGTTGAGTTCAACATTTCCAGTATGGCCTCAAAACAGCGCTTCAGAAACACATGGGTGACATCACGGATACTACGTCCATTATTTATACAGTCTATGGTCAAAACAGACGTCCAGTTTCCAGAGGTCCATCAGTGTCAGCGTCTGAATCTGTGTAAAACCACAGCCCCCTGCCTGATCCTCAAACCTGACTGCTCTGTGGTCTGTGTGGATTCTGTGGGCTCCATGAAAAACATTATCTTAGTGTTAATCCTTAAGAATGATCGCTTTAGCAGACTCTGGAGGAGAAACCACTGTCAAAATTGACCTCACTGTACGCCTGAGTCAGCATCTTTAAAAGCATTAGTCAGGAGGCCATTGTTGGACGCGGTCTTACTGGGATTTGGAAGACACTTTTTAAATGTTTTCTGTGTTTTATGAATAAAAAAGTTACTTTATTCAATCATCAATCTTGCGAAGGACTGATCAATCAAATCATGTCGAATCGTATCGAATCAATTCTGTATCTTAACGGCTCGTCCGTGATTCCTCAGTCAAGGATCCATTCGGATTGGATCATCTTGTAAAGCAAAGACACACACCCCTTATATTTACCATATGAAATAAAGGCAGCATATGCACTCTTATGATTCCTCACATAGAGTTGAACATTGTCAGTTAAAATAAGAGAGTTGCTGATTACAAACTTTGCGCGCCGTATAGATTTTGTAATCAATCAGTCTCAGTGGCAGGTGGACAAAAATGTTAATTTTCTGACCCTGGACTGAATCCGCACCCTGCAATGTGACAGCAGTCAGACTGCACAGCATGCAAATACCAATCTGACTGCACCCTGCAGACCCCCGCCACACCCTGAAACCACAAACAGCTGGGGGAGTCAGGGCGAGTGGGAGGGTGACAGAGTCAGTGTGTGCGTGTGTGTGTTTGTGTGTGTGTGTATCAGAATATAGGTTAATAAAAAGAGACCACATTACTTTAAAAGCTACAGCTGCCATCTTGCCTATTTGTGGACTCAAAGTATGTTACCATGAAAAAAAAAAAAACAGCTTCATATAAATTCTGCACACACTTGCTTCTGTTCAGGGGACAGTTTTAGATTCCATTTCTGATTCATCGCTTCCTGTGGTTGGAGATGCCTGCAGCATACTTTACTGAACCGTAAAGTGGATGAATCATCTCGACCAAAGGGGGGCGGAACACGATTGTGTAGTGCAAGCCCACTTCCTAATTTACCCTGATAAGCTGTCTAGAGTTCAGACTGTCATTCCTTATTCCGGTCATAGAGGATAGTGGGAAAGGGGGGTTGGGAGATGTTGTAATGGAGGAGCTGGAGAGCCTGGTAGAGCAGGGAAACCCCCCTGCAGGAAAAAACGCAGACTGGGTGTGTCATGAGGGACAGGTGGGCTACAAGACACCAGAACAACTGGGAAGCATATGACATCCATATCACATTCACCTCACACCCTCCTCATCAATCATTCCCCTCGTATCAGTCATCGTGTCGTTCTCTCTTTACCCCGGCCTTCACTCAGGGACATTTTCAGGATGCTCTGAGGGTCTGTCAGTTGTTGTGGTGGCTTGTTTCCAAGCGAGAGGAGGAATTTAAACATCTGTTAGAAGGCCTCTCGTTTAAGCTCTCCTGTCGGCTGTCGTCTGAAGTAACCGTGCAGGTTGTCATCACATGTTCAAGCACAAGGAAGCTTTTCATTCAGACATCATCTGGCAGTGAACCATATGGCTGACGTCAAATTGTAATCCATGTCATATTTAGAGATGTTATTCCCAAATTACACATCTCCTGTTGCACAGAGAGCTGGATGTGAGCTCAACATCTGTTCAGAGTAAGAGGCTATAAGGAGCCAGGAATTTTCCAGATAACACAAGATGATATTTTATTGATCTCCAGAGGGGAATTCAGTTTGATTTAGTTCAAAATGTAGTTGTTCAAGTGTGGCTTGGAATATTTTGCCCAAAGCATGGCAAAGAAGCTCTGAGACAGAGGTAAACCAAATGTCTCAGAGGCTCACTCCACAGATCTCACATCCCAACATGTCTCCTGTTGCTGTTGAGTGTCATTTCTGCATTCTTTAGTTTTTCCCACATCTATAACCTGTAACAATGCAGAACTGTACATCACAACAAACCACCAAACAAGTAATTTAACAAAATGTGGGTATGATCTTTAAAGGAGCATCAACCAGCTGGACAGGACGACTAAATAAAGAAATACTAATGTGCAGAGAGAGTTCTGCTGGAGGCCACAGGCTGTATTAAACATACAGCAGGTGTAGTGTCAGTGACATACAGGTGGAGTTGAGGACATAGCCTTGTCATCTGGCAGACAGCTACAGCCCACCTACTAGTTAGTCAAATCAGGCAAGCCCCCAATTATGCCTTTCAGTGCAGACCCACACAACACGACTGGAGATGTGCCGCCCACCTCTGCTGCTTCACCTGAGGAGTCTTCTCAATGAAACCAGCACTCCATAAGGTTTATTTATCAGATATTACACTACTGTTTTCTTAAAATGCATGATTTTCCCATAATGAGGGAGGAAAGTTGTAGCCAGATCTGTGCTGCCAGGCATTGCAAGTACTTTGGGCAGGAGAGTGGATACACAATGAACGGGAGAAAACCTCCAGACACATCAGGCTGCGTGCATTGGGTCTGCACCTCTATTAAGCAGAACTCTTCACCTTAATGTAATCAAAACAGTTGAGTTATAAAAAGTGACATCAGTTTTTACAGCTAGGAGTAAAAATATGAGGTATAGAGACCAGAACTGTTTAACTCTGCTGCAAAAATGGTCTGTAATGGGGATTTCTTAACTTCTGGACCCATTCTGAAGCCTGATTTATACTTTATATGCGTTGGAGTGACGGAGTAGTCCACACTGAAGGTCCGCCTAGCTCCTGTACCTACCCAGAGGCCTACGTAGGGGCGATGCTGAAGTTTGAATCATCCTTTAAGCGTCTCAGTTGTGGATCTGTCAGTCTGCTGCATTGATTTAAACCATAAAAGCTGTCTCTTGTAAGGAGTGTGGACCTAGGGAAAGCTCAAAACTAAATAGCTTGATGCCTTTTTGAAAGGTTCAGGATAAATCTGCAGCATCTTGAATAATAATAAGAACTGTTTAATGCAATTTCAGAGGTCAGTGTTTGCTCAGAATCCTGCTGTCCATGCACACAGAGAGAACAATATGCAGTTCTACACTAACAGAGGTAGAGGCCACTATTAATATACAGTATGTGCCATACAGGAAATTGTGCTCATATGCGGAGCGTCCTGGGGGCCATTCAGCAGCTTTGGTTTCATCATTCAGAGAGAGAAGGAAACCAAAACTGCCTGGAGACTGGATGAGAGAAAGTCTACCTTCTACCATGTAAGGTAGCCTTTAGCCATATAACACAACAACAAGCAGCTAACCAATGCTAACTGTCTGCAGTCAGCGTTCCTCTGAGGCAGCCACATTCGTGTAAAGTCATGAGGGGTGGTTTTTACACTCAGACATAACAAAGACGACTGCAGGAGGAGAAATCTACATGTGGCTCCAAACGGATGGAACAAAAATAGGCCTTTGTTCAATGTTTCACTCGCACCCTGCGCCCTTCCTGCTCTCTGACGCCCTTCTCAGATCTGCTCCTCCCCATCTCTTATTTTTATCCATACCTCTCTTTTTCTACTTTGCCTTCTTTCCATTTCTCCACATGTCAATCAATCTCCCTTTTCGCCTTGTTGAAGATCCTATTTCAGGTTTCTCATCTTTGCAACCCTCTCATCGTCTCCTTTTCCTCTTTCACTCCACTTCTTCAAGCTTTTTCCCCCGGATCAGAGAGTTTATTTACAGTACAGGTTATAACGATTACGGCAAAGTACCTCTGGCAAAGCTGCATACCTCTACACTACTTTCCTCCCGTCAGCAGCTCGCACTACAAAAACATTTACACCTTCCTGCATTCCTGTAGTTCCTCCACTGAACAACAATCTCTGGCTGATTAAACACCTGCAGAGGTTAAGTTAGTGAGTATTGTTTACCATTGTTTAAAGGTGTGATAAAAATACAAAGCATTTTGGTCACATATGCTCCAAAAATGTAATCCATGTGACCTCAAAATATATTTGGGATCATTTTTGTAAACGTAAATAATTGTTGTGGTGCAACCTTTTTTTTTTTCAGAAGAGCTGAAAGAAGATGAAGAGAAAGCTGAGGGACTTCTTTGGTAGGCCGTCTAACGTTACACAAAATGTAAATCCTGAAGTTGTTGATGGTGATAGTGCTGAGGTAAATGTGGATGCAGAAGGCCAATGTTGAATGTTGTTAAATAGCTATGTAATGAAAATGACAACTGTAAAGCCTGTGAGATGGATGTTACAGGTATCGCTGCTATGCTTGACTGCCATGTGTTAAGCCCCAGTGGTGGTGCCTTGTTTCTGTGTGTGTGCTCCTAAAAGTTTGAAATGCTACCATTGTGCTACCAAGTTAAGAAGTTTGAATTTTGAGCCCTGACAAAGGGAAATAAGGCGAAGAAGGAGGAGTGTTATTTTAGGGAAGCAAACTGATTCTAAACATCTGAACATCTTGGCACATCCTGAGCAAGCGGCAAGCTCCGGTCTCAAAATATGAACCCCATGCGGAAGTGTTATAAACTGCAGTTCATCGGGCGTCCACTAGAGGCTGGCTGCAGAAACACATGAAACCACATACACACTAATTCAAAAAAGACGATATTTACAGTAATAATAAACATGTTTACAGCCTGGTTCAAAAAATGGCTTCAGTCTGAGTAGCTAATTTCTCTATCGGCACACACTGTACGGGGGTGAATTTTTTCATAACATGAAGGTTCAGAAGATATTAAGATTACGTGTTTTGTCCATTTAAGGACATGACTGACTTGATTGACAGGTGGGAACACTGTAGCTGTTGGCTAGGAGGCTCAAAGCCCGCCTCTTTACCTCACACTACGTTAGGTTGAGTTCAGCATTTCTAATATGGCTCCCGACGACGATTGGCTTCCAAACAGCGCTTCAGAAACAGGTGGGTTACGTCACGGATACTACGTCCATTATTCATAGTCCATGATCCTGAGTCTGCACAGTACAGCAGGACTGTTCTTTTCAAGGGTTTGGACCCCGTTAAGAGTGCTGAGTGTGTATTATGTAACTCTAATGAACCTGTTTCTACTGCGGAGTAAACTCTTAATGTCAAAGAGTTAGTCAGAGAGCGACTCAGTTTTCCCACCGTCTGAACATTTGTTCAGGGGTCCTCCAAGAGCAGCTGGAGTCCTGCAGTCGACATTTAGCATCAATAGATCAGTGGAAAACAGGCTTGCTCAGGATTGCACATGAATGCATCATTCATCTGGGGTACCTGTCAATCTTTCAGTCTCCCACTTTCAGCTGCATGTCAGCACTTTTGGAAAAGGAGTAAATAATACACACAGAAAAAAGGCGTCACACAACTTTAGTCGAGGAATCTTATCTGAGCAGAATCATCCACTGCAGTTAGCTGGTGAAGAGAGGAATATAATTACAGGACTTCTTCAGGTGAAGCTTATCTCATCAGGATAGAACTGACGTGTGCAGGATTAACTTTCTGCAAAAAAATGTTTAATCAAGAGAAGAAGCCCTGCAGTGTTTGCGGCAGAGGATTTCCCAATGCAGCACTTTTACTGAACATTCAGCTTTTTAGAAAACTAGCAGCAGAGCTTGGAAGTCATGGGTGCATCAAAGAAAACAAGCAGAACTGACTATTTTATGATTTCCTGTTTGCAAATAGTTAGGGAAGTGAGAAAGAGCGGATAGAGGGAAAGATTTCCTGTCCTCCACCAGGGGGCTGAGCTCAGAGGATGGAGGCAGGGAATAGAGAGGATGGGAGGGAGGAGGAAAGAGATACAGGGAGAGAGGAAGAGGAAAAAAGCAATAAAGGCTAAAAGAGCGATAAAGTGTAAGGGCAGAGTAAAGAGAGGATAAACTTGCAAGAGTAAGGGAGTTAAAAAGAGTGATAAAAGTAAAGTGAGAAGTTATGAGAGTGCAGCCTGGTCTCCTCTGCGTCAGAGATAAAGATTTCATTCATCAGCCTCGGACAAACACCACCACTCTGTGCCCTCCTCTCCCCTCCTCCTCCTCTCTCTGTTCCTTTCTCTTGGCCTTTGTTGCTCTCACCTCCCCATCCTCCCCCTTTCTCTCTTCTTCTCACTCTCTCTCTCTCTTTTGCCCTGCTTTGCCTTTCCCTATTGATGTGAACAAAGTGAAAGGGGAAATCGCCTGGTGCAGGGCTGTGATCTAGCTCTGCTCACACCCACCCACTCCACAGAGCTCAGAGGGAGCCAGCAGAGAGGGAGAGGAGCCACACTGAGGCGACAATGCAGGCCAGTTCCATCCCTTGGGGAGAAGTGAGGAGGGGAGAGGAATAATCCCTGCCTTGGAGACTGGATGAGGTTCTGACTGGCAGAACTGGGTCTCTGGAGGAGCCAGAGGGTGATGGAATGGCTCTGGTAACAAACATCACACTGACCAGTCTCTTGGTCTGAGACACTGGGGAGAGCCTAGTGGTGCAGGAATACTTGACTGCAGATACAGATGCAGTAAAAGGAATAAAGACTTAACAGCTAGCATGTTAACCTGAGGGTTAAATTCAGAACAAAACTGCAGAATATTTTAGGAGACAACTGCAGAAAATAAGAGTATGCATGCTCAAGCGTCTGATCCGTAAAGCTACCGCCTTGCTGAAATGTCCTCGAGCTCCACGCTTTCCCCAAGTCTAACCTTTGACCTCCCCTAAAGGTCTCCCTAAACCCAAACAGATTGCAGCTCTCTTTGATGTAAGAAGTGCTCCTGGTATGCATGCAAAAAGGCTCTGTGATATGCACATGTCATGGCATTAATAATCTCATGATGTGAATTTATCACATGAAAGCCTTTCATTCATAAAGTCACATTGCTCTGATGAATATATAAAGATGTCAGCTGAGCTTCAGGACACAAACAGGAGAGTTAAATCAGTTATCTCAGTCACTTCTGAAAACACTTCTGAAGTCATTATAATTTCATTTCTCTTTTTAACATTATAGTAGCAGCTTTGTTTGAGGACGTGACCATGCCATCTAAGTTATGAAATGTCTGTAATTTCCCTCTATGGCCTGTTTGGACTCATTTGATTCTGACATGAAACGACCTCAGGTTTCTAATAATCATAATCTCCTCATAATATCTTCAGTCATTGCTGTCATGGAAAGAGAAGTCCTGTCTCAGTATCCCATGATGCAATTGAACTCCACTCGAGGCTTGTTGTGCATCAGTCAGGGAAAGGGAAGGGCACGCTGATTGGAAATATTTTTTCTTGACTGAAATAGATCTTGTGTGCGTTGATCTGACTTCCAAAATAAACTTCTTGGGACACAGAATGTTGTTTTTTTCAGCAGCCATCTTTACAAGAACTCAGAGGTTCAGATTAAAGGCAGTTTGATTAGGCCTCACCGTAGACACAGTGTTAGAAATGGTTAGGATACAGAATTGAATGATAAATTCTTACATGAAAATAAAAGAAAATAAAAGAACACATACAATATTTTTAAGATAGGACATAAAATGTACTAGAATAGTTAAGATCAGTGATTTAAATGATCAAATAAAGGTACACACTACAAACCGAGGCCAAGAGGCTTACAATTAAATTCTTAAAATGTGGAAAAGGTAAATGTGCATTTATCTCATAGGCTGTTAGTACTTCTTGCAGGATTCTAGGGCAGAACAGAAAGCGGTCATTCAAAGTTAAGACTTAAATGACCTCTTGTCCACCGAGGCAGTTACAGGGCAGGTTCGGAGCCGGTGCTCAATTGAGAACATGTTTTTTGTGTTTCCACTGTGAGTGAACCGGCTCCTGGCCAGGAAAACAGGTTCAAGAGCAGCACCAACTCTTTGCTGGTCTAGAACCGCGAACCTCTTCCATCAGGGGTGAAGTTACTGTCTATGTATAGCATGATGAGGAGCACAGAATTGTCAGTAAAGTGGATCAGTTCTCTTCAAGACCTCATGTGATTACGAAAAGCCAGGAGCAACACCAGCAAGCATGTTACATTGTCCAGCATCATTGTTATTGTGAGGGCAAGTTCGCGCTAGCGCTGCTAGGAAAAGCGCTCACGTAGGAGTGACGTCGTGAGGTGGCTCTTTCACGGCCTCGAGCACGTGGAAAAACAAGTTGGTTCGCAAGTTGAACCAGCGTGAACACCAGCGTGAACACCAGCCCGGAAGTAGAACCAGGTTTGCATTAGTTGAAAAGGGGTAATCGAGGCTCATGTGAAAGTTACTGGTTTCAGAAGCGGGTCTGATAAAAACAATGAGTAATGAAGATCAGTGAGGTTCGGTGAAACTCCTGTTAGAGCTTTTTGTGCTTAGCTCAAGTTAAACCAAGATGAGCCAGTCCAGCACACAGCTGATCCCAAAGCTCCAGACAGACTCAAAGTGAAGCACTGCAAGCGAGCACGCCCACTTAACGTTGCCGTCATGAGCTGACAGCACCCTAGAGAAGAGGGAACCCGAGCTTACCCGATGGCCAAGCCGCAATTCAGTTCAATGGTTAATATTAACATCCGCTTTGATACACAGAGGAGGAGGATGTGGTGCTCTTTGGTTAGCGAGCCTGTAAGTCCGCTTAGAGCAGAGGACCTATGTTGTGGTCCTTCACAAATCACTGTGTTCAGTACTTTTATTTACCAGCCATCGATAAAGTGGCAGGTGGCTAATTTCCAACCCTGGTCTACACCTGCATGTCTTGAACTTCAAACATGCGACCATACATGCATGTATACTTCAAGTTTCATTAAACACTCAGCTGTCGTATTGTACGACCACAATCAGCTTATAGACAAACGACAAGATATGACTTCCCCCCAGGAAACCTAGCAGCGGAGGTGGTTAACACATCCAGAGATCATCGTATCCTTTGTAATCATAGTAACTAGGTGACGGTATAAACAGCAGCACAAGTTTCAAACACACCTTCATTTTTCTTCTCTCAAAAGTCTTTATTAATCAAGTTGTGATCATTTCTTCTGATGTCAGCAGAGGGGTTAGTTTTAGGCACTAATACAACAGTTGTGTGTCCAGAGGATACTGAAACGTATTGTGTATTTACAAGCTACTTCACATTACTAGTGTTTAATGTTTCCAAAGGGGGGGCTATAAAAAGTAACCGTGCAAAGCCAACCAAAGAGAGAGGGAGATGGGAGATGTACATGTAGAACATTAAGGAGGAGAAAGAAAGAAAGAGCACTCCGCTGGGAAACACCAAAGAGGAGGCAGTGAGTAATAAGACAGAGGAGAAAAGATCTCCACGTGAAGGAGTCAGAGAAGTCAAGAGAGGAAAGGTGAACAGAGAAGAGGCAGAGCAGGCAGACTGCGTGTGAAGGATACAGAGAGGGTGGCACTGACAGCTCATTAGAAAACTGCCAGCTGGTACTTCTAAAACTGTGCTGCAGATCAGGACTTTCCCTGTGCACTAAGCACAGTTACACAACAAACACTGAGGTGACACAATGAGAATACACTGACGCACAACTATACAACTTTTTTACACACAAACAGGACCAGATTATTTCTTTGATGCTGGAAGAACTGATGAATTGTGGAGAAACAGAATTAGACCAGTATGGATATATGCAAGGAGTCAGATATTCTTCTGGAAACTAGACTAACCGCATCATGGTTGTATGTTTCCGCCAACGAATCACGTTACAGGTTACTCAGTTTACATCCATCAGCGTTTTCCATGGAATGATGTTAAAGTGGGATTAATCTGCACATAGATCAGAGAGAGTCTCTTTGTTTCTCTGCAGAACTCTTGATTGTCACTAGATTCTATAAAACCAACAGGTACAGGAGGGGTAACCTGAGGAGAGACTGTCAATCAATCGATTACAGATGGCATCCTTCTCTCACAACGAAAAGAAAACTAGAACAATCCAGATGCAAGAAACTCCCTCAAGCCTTTCCTGAGATATTGTGTTAGCATGAGTGAGACAGGGAGAAAGTCCAAAAAGTGATTTATCCAGGATATCAGGATTTCACAGTGAAGTTAACTTCTTGATAATACATGTCTTATATCATCATTTTATCCTTTACGACAGCTGTGCAGGATTGAAATGAATGAATGAAATGGATTCTTGAATTATGGCCAATGGCATTTCTTGGGAGAAAACTATGACCTTGACCTTTGACAGACAGTTCATCTGTGAGCCCATGTGGATGTTTGTGTTACATCAGATGACATCCACTCCTATCACCAGCATAAAGGCATCAATATGAAAAAGGGACACTGGTTTCCAGTCAAGCACTTCAAACGAGGAGGACCTTTTGCCCGTCTTCATGAGACCCAGTTAGCTCTTTGTTTAAGCGGCATGTTGTTCAATAGTTTTGTAAAATACCTTTTTTTAATAGTGAAAACGGTCATGTTGGGATACATCACATTCATTGTTATTAATAGCCGCTTAGACATAGCAGGTCCAAATTAAAACTGTAACAAAGTCACAGCCGTAACACACCGCCACCATGTTCCCCTCTTACGGCCAATTTCCACTAGATCCATGTCCAGTCCGTCTACGGTCTGTCACAGCACCAGATCTGATAGGTTTCTATTCTAGTCAATGTGTTAACTTCCACTGGATCCACTCCATTGCGTTCCGGCTGCGTCTCATTTTTGCCGGATTCCGAAGCACGATGCATCAATCTCAACAGAGCAGATGGAGCGGGACAGGAAGTCAGGCAACAAAGCAAAATGAAAACATCCGGTTAATTTTCAGAATAAAACACTCTGTGTTATCACCAGATCGTATTTCACTTAACTACAACAACAAACCGGCATGATGAGCGGAGCCAGGCCTGGAGTCAACAGGTCAGAGGTTTTCAGAGGACCAGAAAGACAACATGGATGAGGAGAGGAGGAGGAGCCCGTCACACCACTCCAGCGGTCCAGATCCGTGCTGCGTTCTGAAAACGTAACCTGGTGGGTGTTGACGGATGAGAGAGCACGGAGCCAGACCGCAGCGGACCAGACATGGATCTGGTGGAAGACCCGGGTTACATGCACACAAACATCAGACTTTCATATCAGGCGTCTGATGCTTGAAGGAAAATTTCCCAGAATCCCAGATTCCATCTCACTCCTCTCCTTGAGGAAGCTCTTAAACTATCTCAGTTAAATGCAGAACAAACCCAAACACAATCTACATGAAGACCTGGCTTGGGGCAGAACCAGCACTGTGAATGTTCTACTACAAGTTCACTCAGTGTTCCACAGCAAAGCACAAGATAATTCCCTCAGTATCTTAACGACACAGTCCTGTGAAGGAGTGTGACAGTAAAGTTAATGTGCCTGAAAGGTAAATGTAGAGCTGATACGGACGCTTGAATTTACATGTCATATAATCAGATCTCTCTCTGGTAAGGAGACACAGACACAGATGGGAACAGCAGGTTAACAAACAGACATGACTGTGGATGGACAAGCAGCTAATTCATTCTCAAGTGTACTGTATGTGTGTCTTGGTATGTGCTCTGAGATCACAGACATGCCCTTCTGTTAGAAATATGTAAACAGACATGCCACAACGAGGCCGGGAGCCAAGGCTGGATGTCTGGCTTCACTGCTGCAGGTAGAAGCAGGTGGCACCAACTGAGAGTAATGATAACTTACTGAAGCACACAGTTGCACCTCTATACTTGAGATGACCTCATTCTAACCTCTCCTTAATACCTAATGCATACCAATGTAATGCTGAAATTGCCTTTTGTAGGACCACTGACTCACCAGAAGTCCTGTCCATCAAAAACAAAAAAACATATTTAATCTAGTCATAAGTCTCCTAAATTTTTTAAATTTGCTTTCAAGCCGTCATCTGTGGCGAGTAAGGTGAAATACCACGACACTATTTCTCCTTTCATTTCAAGACCCTGTAGTAAGAAGGTTTTGGTTTTAGTGACAGTCTGGAAGCTGGCACGCAACTCTGGGGAAAAAACCCTGATACTGATCTCAAATCACAAACTGGCAAACATGACTTTCACAGACACACAAACCACAGAAACTGAATATGTCATGCAACCAACAGTCGACTGATGCCACTTGAATACACATGAGCTGCATCTATGGCTGAATAAACACCGCCGGCTACAGTATGTGAGCGCCCGTTCACCCACAGACTGACCTGATTTCAGAGAACCAACAAGATGTGCAGACACCCACAAAAAAAAAAAAAAAAGGGGGACAGTCTGTGCTGCCTGCCACGGTTATTCAATATTCATAACTTTATTTAAAAATATCAGTATGTTTAAAAAAGCAGAGCAGCAGAGGACGACTGCCATCTGGCTCTTGACAAGGAAACAGCATCAGAGAAGATATACTGATGAGTATTTGAAGAGGAAGTTACCAGAAATATCTGAAAATAGATTCTGTAAATCATCTAAAACACAAATATATAGAGTGGTGATTAGTGCTTTCAACATGCACGAATATAGTAAAAGAGGAAGACTTGGATGAATCTTCTACCAAATCAAAACTTTCATAATACAATCAGATCAGCGTGCAGTCACCTCATCCTTTTCCAGTCTTGTGGCATCAGCCTTTACTGATCCTCATCTGTCTTGTGAGTTTATAGCTTCCTTTGTCTTTTGTGAACAACATGCAAAATCAATCACTTTAGTACAATACCAAGGCCGACCACTGGTACACCTGTGGCAGAATGTAGCCAGTCATGTTAACCAGCTCAAGGATACAAACACAGAAACACGTTCTGACATCAAGTTAACTTGACTTTGTTACCTGGCTGTTTTACTGATCTTTTGGTTGTGTAAGATGCTTGATTGTGATTGGTCCAAACACCTTGACAACCCCTCGACAATGGTTATCAACTTTCACTAATATGAGCACAGATTTTCAGGACAATTTCTTTGAGTTTTATTTCTGTTGCCATCAGGTCGTTGGTACGATATGTCGCTTTCAAAGCTAAGTTTTGGGGGCGCTGGTGACCTAGCGGTCTAAGCGCCCCACATACAGAGGCTATAGACCTTGTTGCAGAGGTCGCCGGCTCGACTTCCGGCTGTGACCAATTGCTGCATGTCTTCCCCCTCTCTCTACTCCCCACATTCCCTGTCTCTCTACAGTTGTACCATCCAAAAAAGGCAAAAATGCCCCCAAAAACATAACTTGAAAGCTAAGTTTTGATCTGTTCTGAAGTTAAGCATGATCATCTGATACA
Organism: Notolabrus celidotus; assembly: GCF_009762535.1. NCBI lineage: Eukaryota > Metazoa > Chordata > Actinopteri > Labriformes > Labridae > Notolabrus > Notolabrus celidotus. Next base: position 27,397,571 of record NC_048287.1, on the reverse strand, counting down.
TCTGCATTGATCGATGGTGTAGCCTAGGCGCATAGGTCAGCATAAGCATGTCGCCAATGCACCTAGCCAATGCACACCTCCTCCAAAATGGAAGAATCGGTAAACAGAAAGACGTAGCGAGGCATGAAACAGGCAACCCGACTATCAGTCAGACCACACTGCTTTCACACGAGATGGACACAACGACGCACAAGTGTGTAATGCTCACCTCCGAGTCGACCACTGCTGCAGAGGGTGGACGCAGAAGTATAAACCAGCCTGGAGTCCATAAGAGTCTGTGATTAGAGCTGCATCCACAGCAACAGTCTACCATTAAAAAAAATAGACCTAACTCCAAAAAATCAAACACACCTCTACTTTAATCTTATATATTAGCTCCATACATACCTAATTGTTGCACATCACTGTTTCTGTATGCCCTTAAGGTACAAGCTCCTCCAATCCAGGTGCCACTAGAGAAATTAATAAAACTGTCCAGTTTGATGAATTAAAGTACCTCCCGAAATAATTTCCCTACAGTTTCAAACACACTGCCTCTGCCAGCAGTCTTCAGCATGACTATCCTTATATTATTATTCATACTATTCTTCAATAAATGGCACCTTCAAGCACTGACAGAGGAAAAAGCAGAGTCAGCAATCTGTTATTATGAAAGAGGTAGCTGATGACTGACAGACGCTCCAGTGAGCTTCAGCTGCCATAAAGCCCGGCTACATCATTATCATGGAAAAAGAAACCTGCTCAGGAAGTAGGTCAGAGTGAGAGAGGATAAAACAGATGTGTGTGTATGTGTGTGTGCATGCAGAGTGCAGACAGGGTTAAAGAAGAGAAGAAGAGAAGAATAAATATGTGCCCCAACAAAATAAGAGAAGCCATGTGTAGTGTGCTCGTAGGAGGACATATGGGCAGGATAAACAGAAGAACATTATGCAGAGTTTGGATTATCATGATGGAATAATCTAGAATGAGAAAATACTACTTGATTATATTTCACTGACTGTGTGAATGTAAAAGGGGGGTGCATAGTGAGCTCAATAATTCCCCTTTTCCATCGAGGCAATTTCAGGGCCGGTTTGGAGCCGGTACTCATTTGAGAACCAGTTTTTTGTGTGTTTTGACTGCGAGAGTAGCGGCTCCCAGCCAGGAAGACAAGTTCCAGAGCAGCACCAACTCTTTGCTGATCTAGAGGGGCGAGGGGCGAGGGGCGAGGGGCGAGTTGGATAAGTTGGATAAGTTCTTTTTGGGACCTCACGTGATTCCGAAAAGCCAGGAGGAATACCAACTCTTTGCTGGTCTAGAAGGGCGAGGGGCGAGGGGCGAGGGGCTAGGGGCGAGGGGCTAGGGCCTAGGGGCGAGGGGCTAAGGGCGAGGGGCGAGGGGTGAGGGGCGAGGGGCGAGGGGCGAGGGGCTAGGGCCTAGGGGCGAGGGGCGAGGGGCTAGGGGCTAGGGGCGAGGGGCGAGGGGCTAGGGGCGAGGGGCTAGGGCCTAGGGGCGAGGGGCTAGGGCCTAGGGGCGAGGGGCTAAGGGCGAGGGGCTAGGGACGAGGGGCGAGGGGCTAGGGGCGAGGGGCTAGGGCCTAGGGGCGAGGGGCTAGGGGCGAGGGGCTAGGGGCTAGGGGCGAGGGGCGAGGGCCTAGGGGCTAGGGGCGAGGGGCTAGGGGCGAGGGCCTAGGGGCTAGGGGCGAGTTGCCTGCCTTTGTTGTTATTGTGAGGGAAAGTTAACGCTAGCACTGCTGAGAAAAGCGGTCACGTACAAGTGACGTCATGAAGGGGCTCTTCCACGAGCTCGAGCAGGTGGAAAAACAAACTGGTGCCGAGTTGGTTTGCAAGTTGAACCAGTTCCCAACCAGCACAAGCACCAGCCCGGAACTGGAACCAGGTTTGCGTTGGTCGAGCAACTAACGTGCTGAAGAGAGTTCACATGGGTTGAATCTTGCAGACAGACACAGAGCAGGGACTGTGAGGTAGCTGCTACAAACACTCAGCCTGAATGAGAAACAGAAGCAGAGCTCTGAGCAGACTGAAGACATGCAATCTGCATTTCAAGTCTGAAACGACCTCACAGTGACAGAGGTTAAGGTTGAATGTCCTTACAAGGGCTGTTATAAAATCATGCATGTGTGTGTGTATTCCTACCCAAGACTCCACGCTGCCTCTTTAAGAACAGTAGAAGAGAACAGTCCCCACTTCCTCTCTCCTCCCTTCATCATGTTTGTTATTTCAGGAATGTTTCAGCAGCCTCAATTGTACTCTTTTCTGCTGTGTCACCACTGGCTTACACACACACACACACACACACAGAAGAATTTCCCCACACATGCAGACAAGTTTCCCTGCACACTATGAGGAAAGTAAGTTTGTTTTACAGAAGCGTGTAAAGGGCTGCGTTTACACTAAAATAAACAGAAATCATGACCTAATTGTGAGCTCTCTTTGAGGAAAGTGGCTCCTCAAGCTCTTAGACACACGCACACACATGCACACACACACACACACACACACACACACACACACACAGTGACAGAGCAGCCTGCAGTCATAATGTAAAGCAGACTGGAGTGAACAGTTGTCTCCTGAGGGTGTAATTCACCAACAATGAGGGCTGTTAACACTGTCTGCTCTCCCTCATCCTGTTTTACAAGTTAGACTGGGGAATAACGTTTTCTCTCACTATCATATGTCACAAGAATTTCACTCTTTAACCAAACATCTGAAATATGCACTGGGCTTTTCCTTCTCATCATAGTGTCACTGATAACAATTGATTCATCTTTGTAACAGCAGTTTTCCTTCACTTTCCTTTCTTCCATATTTTCCGTCACCTGAGGCGACTTCTTGTGACCAAACAAAACATTTGTTGGAGTCTTGTCTGTCTGCGCTAATCCAGCTTAGCACTTTTTTTCTTCTTTGCCAAGCAGGAACCAGTCTTGACTTGCTCACCTGAATGTCTTATAAGGTCGCAGATAGCTGGACCAATCTGCAGCCAATAATGTGGCTGATAGAATTGAGTGTAATAGCAGCAGCGTGCTCTGCAATGAATCTAATTTGGAGTGCTATCTGTGGCATTTTTTAATCTTTAAATGTAATAAAGTCATTGAGACCTTGGTTAACAATAAACAATGCTATGCTGGAGATAAGTGGTAGCATCTGTCATGTCGGTGTTTCTGCCATGACTTGAGTTTCTTAGTGATAGAAAAACAGGTTCAGTTTTGCAGAGAGGGAATGATCCTGCAAAAACAAATATATTCTTATTCACTTTGCTGAATAAAATGTTTTTACTATCAACCACGATAGTACAATATCACCAAAATATAAAATCCTTTCCAAACCTGTGAATAAAAGGTGGTAGGGTGGGAATCACAGGGTAACTCAAGATATGATACAACATTGCCTACGATGACTATGATATGATCATAGACTGTGTAAACGTAGTAACCGTGACTTCACCCATCTGTTTCTGAAGCGCTGTTTTGAAGCCAATCGGCGGCGGCAGCCATATTGGAAATGCTGAACTCAAACTAACTTCTATCGAGTTAGTGTGACGTAAAGAGGAGGGCTTTGAGCCTCCTCGCCAACAGCTACAGTGTTCCAGCCTGTCAATCAAGTCAGCTGTGCCTCTCATGATGGAAACTTGTAATCTTAATATCTTTGAAAATGCTGTGTTATGAAAAAATTCACCCCCCTTACAGTGTGTGCCGATCGAGAAATGAGCTATCCAGACTACACTCGTTGTTTGTATCAGGCTGTAAACGTGTGTATTTCTGCTGTAAAGATCGCCTCTTTTTGAATTGGTGTGTATGTGGTTTCTGGATTGGCCTTTACCGGACTGGATGGCTGAAAAGCGGTTTGATAATCTGCAACCTCTGTAACGAGGGCTATAGCTTCTGTATATGGGGCACGCTTAGACCAGGCCAACGGAGCTTCTGAACTGCAGTTTTTAACACTTCCACATTGGCTTCAATTCTCACGGCCGGAGGTTGCCGCTTACTTAGGATGTAGCGATTCTTGAATGATGAATAAATTGCAAGACATTCAAAAATGACTCAAATCTGATGAGCTGAAGACATCAAAATGCACCTAAAGGGTACGGTGGCTCAATCAGCGGTGAGGTGAGTTAAACTGTAAAGGGAATCTGTTTCAAATGCCATAATATTTTGAATTAAAATATCTATATTTGGTGCTTGCAATAATAGAGCTGTATTAAAACAGGTCAAGTCAGAACGATAACATGCTGTATCAATCTTCTGTCCAAATCCTACCCAGTGCAGAGGTCAGAAAATGCAAACTAGTTGGTTAGCATTGACTCCAAAGATTATTTCTTGATTGAATTATCACTAATAAAAATGTCTGAAATTTATGAAAAATGTCCACCTGTATTTGAGCAAATCTGCCCTCTCTTTCAAAAGTCCTGCAAACAAGAAGCAATAACCCATCAGGTCATCAGTTAACAAAAATATATAATGAAGAATAGCAGAACTATTACTACTGCTGCTACTTATGATGCTACATGTAGCAACTCCCAACAGCACACGACAATGTATAGAGAGCCGACTTATGACAACCACGCCCAGTCTACATGTCTGATCCATCCACCCCCCCCTTCCCTTTCTCTGATCCCCTTCACACCTCTAAGAGCCGCTCGCCAACATCCCTCCCCGACTCCACCCTCTCCATCCATCCATCCACCCTCTCCATCCATACATCCATCCCTCCCCCAGGAATGTTATTGTCTGGCTAAACGTTTAGATTAAAAAAAGAGGAGTGGAGGTAGAGTGAGGGAACGTCAGAACAGAAGAAGGGAAGGAGGAAGGGAGGGAGGAAGGGAGGGGTGAGGATTAGCAAAAGAGGGGTGACAGACGGGAAATCCAGGAGACGTGCTAACATGCAGGAGAACACCAACCCCCCTGCCCTTGTTTTATTATCCCGTCCTCTCTGAATGATGGTAGGTTTTATAGTGCTACGTTAGATACTGGGAACTCTGGTATGGTGGAACACAGTAGTAATAAGACTGTTTGTTTAAATCATCTTCTTCTGTGGGGGGGAAATTGACTTTTCTTGATTGGTACATTGGTTGAAATACCTCAGCAAGGTCTCCATCTTTGAGACTTAAGCTGATGTATCCCTGACAAATGTAAGCCTGTCAAAACCTGGGAAAGGCTGGCGTGAGGGGAGGAGTCCAAAAATGACCGAAATAGCAAAAATAGCAAAGTGACAAACTAATCAAACCCACTGATGTCACGACGAAGGAAAAGACTACAGAATTCAAAGCTGGCACTCGAACAGAGCAGGGGTCTTGGGGCCTGGCAGGCCGCAGCTCTCTGGGGGTGAAGAGCTGTGATTATAGAGTGCAAAGACCCTCTGACAGATGGAGCAGGTCACAGAGAGTGACAGGTCTCATAAACACTGACATACTTTAACGCAGCACAAATTGGTGTGTGCATTTACATAGGACACAGCCATGATGTATATCATCTACTTATGCTTGAAGCACATAATGTATGTGTGAGCAGGTGGCTGCATGGAAGACACGTAATCAAGAGCATTCATCAAGTAAAACCATTACAGTTCAGACACTCGAGGCAGCTAGACTGTGTGCTCCAGGGTCATATCAGTCATGTATGGGCAGAATTACTCTGGCATTTTATCTTGTAAATGCAGGGGGGTGAATAACTTAGAGACAAAGGAGTAAATCAGAGAGGATTTGTTGTACAATTTGTTCCATAGATCTTTGACTTTATTGGAAACAATGGGCTTCAACATGTTCTCAATTATGAGGACATTAGGGTTTTATTTTTAGAGGAGAAAACATGATTGCAATTTGCAGCACATGTTCCAAAGAAGTTCTGCTTAGACTCTCTTACTCTCGTGTGATGCAGAAACTGGAAGTATGCATACAGATTACTTCACATACCTGACAACATCAACAGAAATAAGTAACCCTACTTTGTAGGATACCCTTAGCTCTAGTTCTGCTTCATTTTCCTCCACGCTGCAATGCATGATGGTACATAGTGCTAGGTGAGTGCAAGCGGCAAACTCTGGTCTTAAAATGTGCAGCTGATGCAGAACTGCAGTTCATCGAGTGTCCACTTGAGGCTGGATGCAGAAACACAGGAAACCACATACACACCCATTCGAAGAAGACAATCTTTACAGCAGAAATAAACATGTTTACAGCCTGGTACAAAAAACAGTGTAGTCTGGATAGCTAATTTCTCTATCGGCACACATTGTACGGGGGGTGAATCTTTTCATAACGCGGCAATTTTGAAGATATTAAGATTACAAGTCTTCCATAATGAGAGGCACAGCTGACTTGATTGACAGGCGGGAACACTGCAGCTGTTGGCGAGGAGGCTTAAAGCTCGCCTCTTTACCTCACATTCGCTCAACAGCAGTTAGGTTGAGTTCAGCATTTCCAATATGGCTGCCGCCACCGACTGGCTTCAAAACAGCACTTCAGGAACAGATAGGTGACGTCACGAATACTACCTCCATTTTTTCTACAGTCTATTGTATAAATTCTAACTACCAGCTAGAAAAAAGACATAAAACATGCACCTTAAAGAGCATCTGCCTTTCTTTTTCTACCACTATTCTATTTAAAAAGATAGCTGGAGTTTAAGGGGGAAATATCTGTGATTCATGCCTCCTTAAATAAATGTGATGATGTGACATACAGGGATATAAAGATACATGTCATCACATAAGGCCACCCACTGGTACATGAGGTAAATAGAGATGCTATTTTATGGTAGATGGGAGCAGATGGCTGTGTTAGTAAAAATGTAATGTGCTTTATTTTCAGTATAAGGATAAAGATGGTCATAAAGTATTCTCTTTACTGATTTTGTGTCGTCAGCGGTCCAGTCCAGTAAAGCCAGAATCAATGTTCATGCATCTCTATTGCTACATCTTCCACTCTATTCCATCAGGAGAATTAGCTGTTAGCCTGATGATCCTGTCATTATTCAGACCTCCCGCCCACCATCTCATCTCTTTGACATGTCTATCGACCGGACACCATCAGGCCCCTGAGCAATCAGGTCTGATCTCTGACTTCAAACTACACAGGATAAACTCTCCGATGCACACTCAGCAGAATCAATACACTAGCAATATGATCCTACGCTGGACATTAATCGCAAATCAAAGCATGTAAGGCTTAAATGAGGTCAGTGCGATGGGAATGTTCTCGTGATCAAAGCTGATAAAGCAAAGAGAAGCTGCAGTATGTCTAAAACCTTGAATAGCTGATATGATGATGTGAAAGAATGTTTGTGAGTGATCACGACGGGGACGGTCTTTCTACTGAACGTTAGCTGATTGGCTTACTCCAGTGCTAATACAGTGAGGCGTAAACCACACACACGCTCACTCACACACACACCCCCGGAGTGATATTCATGTTCATAAAGACAGCGTTGCCTGCAGGATGGTAATTTTAGATTTTCTCAATTAGGCACAAATCCTGTTAAGAGAAGTAGCAGGCGCTTTGAGAGATTAACAACAGCTCTGACTACTGACCTAGTAAAGATAGAGAAGAGGAGGAATAAGAAAGGAATGATGAAATAGTGAAACAGAAATGGAGAAAGCAAAAGAAAACAGAGTGGTATTTAAAAAAATTAAAAAAACAAGGCTGAGATTTGAAGATAGCCGAAAATGGGAATGGAAGAAAGACCTGAAAGTCATCAAATATGACAAATATGAACTCCATAAACCTGCTTCTGCTCTCCGCGTTTGGTCTTGGGAATGGTAGCACATTAATAGACGGAGGCAATGAAAGAATGAAAGTGGGAGGGAGTGAAGAGTAGAAGCAGGAGAGTATCTCATGTGAATGGTATGATGGGGGTTTCATCAAGGACGGTGAAAGTAGGATGACGAGGCAGAAGTCTTTACACTCTTAAGACCGCACAGAGGTGACCGTGCAGGGTCAGGGAGGGGACAGACTACATCAGCATCTGAAAACGGCTTCTTTTAGCAACTCTGCACCCACTGCTTTAACTGTTCAGAGGAGAGGACTTGCAATGTTTTGATGCAAGAGCCCCAGAGTAGAAGCAGAATTTGCATTGGATTAAATATAATGTAAGTCATTTTTTTTACCGTTTTACACAGACAACAACAGAAAGCATTTATTCTCTGATTCAGTGCAAATTCTGACAGGGAAATCTGAGCGTCCCCAATAATCCCTTTAAGGAGACATGCTTTCTGTTTAGAGGCCATGATTTTAAGAGAGTCTTTTTAGGCAGAGCTGATAAAACGTCACCACACTATCAATGACCACCTAATAAACCCCTGAGGTTCTTAGAGGAGGTGGGAGGAGGATGTGACTGCTAACACAAACAAGGCAAGAGGCTTAGAGAGGGATTTTTGGATTTTAAGGGATCTGCACTTTAAAGAAAGGCATTTAAAATACTGCAACCTCATTGCAGCATTTGAGAGGGAGTGCAGTGCAGTGTGGTGCGGTGCTTGTTATGTCGATGGCTGCAGGTGCAGAATGAACTTTGACTTCTATCAACTTAAATATAAAACAGCATAGAGGAGAAGAAATGCAGCCTGTGTAATGTGTCTCAAAGTATCACTTTTTATCTCACTGCATCTGCTAGAAAGCAACATGTTTCTCTCAATGAAAGACCATGAGCTTTAGATTCATTCACACACAGGCCATGCTTCCTACTACTCCATGATGTCAGTGCCACTCTGAATTACATAAGAGCGACAGTGCAACCCCTGTCGCAACAGTATCATTGGTACAGGCTCCACTCTGCCAACATGTGAGGGAATGGAGCGGTCCACTGTGACGGGGGAGTCCTGGTTGTTCGCCATGATGGCGTTGCTGTAGTAAAGTGGATGAATGGGATTAGGGCTCGGCCCCTGCTGGGGGGGTTGTCTGTGTGACGTCCTGCCAGGAGAGACCAGATTACCCCAACAGCCTGATTTGAATGGCAAATCCTCGAACTGCCCCACACGCACGAGCACACATGCACACGTGCAAACAAACACAATAACCCACAAGGCTTATGGAGAGTGAAGTGTCAGCATAACACAGGGTAAAGGTATAAGAGTAAATCACTTGAACACCTAGTAATAATAATAATAATTCATAGGATTTATATAGCACTTTTCTTAATACTCAAAGTCGCTTTACTTAAAATGAAAGTAAAAATAAAACAGGTAAATAAAACAGAACAAGGACAGAGGTGGGGCGGGGGCAGAGGTCACGTGTTGTATGCTTTTTTGAACAGGTAGGTCTTGAGGTGGTTTTTGAATGATTGAAGTGAGTCAGAGTTGCGGATGTGTGGAGGGAGAGAGATCCAGAGAGCCAGGCAACGATGGAAGAGGCTCTGTCCCCCAAGGTGCAGTGCTTGGACTTGGTGGACTTAGTATAGTGTGTGCATGATCCACAGCTAAGAAAGGGCATTTGAAGATTTTGTACTATTTAAGAGACTTTAAGAGGAAATATTATCTAGTTTTACGAGAAACGCAAAGACAGGAAGGTCAGTTTGTCTACTTTCTCACAATGACAGCATCAAGAAGTCAGTGGTAGAATTTTAAACTCAGTTTGATGATTGAAGAGAAGTCCTATCGTTGATTTATTTGTGCTCTTAAAGCTAGGGTTGGTAGTCACAAAAAACTAGCATGAATTTGAATGTAGCATTTCCTCAGGACTCCGACTAACCCCTCCCCCCTCCTCCAAAACGACGCCCCCGCTCACATGCACGAGCGCCGCCGATCCACAACCATATGATGGTGACTGATTCAAAACTGGTCCTCAGCACATCGTTTGTGTTTTGCACTATGTCAACTCATGTCTCATAGTGAAAATTAAAAACACAAACAAACCTGAAATGTACGCTCTGCAGGAGGCGGGCAGAACGGCAGGATGGGATTTGATTGGTTTCATCATTTGGCTCCTGATGGCAGGGATTGGTTGGTGTTTTCCCAGGTTTACTCCAGCTGTAGATGGTGGCTTTTTCCGCTCTTTTTTAAGAACACATTATGTATTGATTGCCTTCGAGACATAAAGATATATATATATATTTTTTTAAGATATATTTTTGGGCTTTTTTCCCCATTATTGGATAGGACAGCTGAAGAGAGTGGGAGCAGACATGCAGCAAATAGTAGACCGGCGGGGAGTCGAACCGGCTACCTCTGCGACGAGGACAATAGCTTCTATACATGGGAACTAAGACCGCTAGGCCATCAGTGCCCCATAAAGATCATTTTAACCAGTATAACAAAACGTGTATCTAAATCTGACAACCAACCCCAGCTTTAATGCACAAGTACTTTCATTCCACACACAAATCTCTTTTTGTTTCTCCCATGTGTGTGTCTGTGTACCTGCGAGGTATCCCACTGTGCCTCCAGTGTGTGACCTAGTGTCCCACAGTGAGTGTGCAGTCAGCTGAGAGTCACAGGCTGAAGGAATTGGAGCAGATTAAAAGTCACCCTGCCTCCTCACAGTCACAAGCAGGGCTCGACACTCACAGCCACTCAGCACATCCTTTCATCTGACAGGATTTAAAAGGTGGAACACACGTCCAATCAGATGGGACTGACAGTTCACACAGTTATTAGGGGGCCTCCATAAAGAGGGGCTTGTGTGTAGACAGGGAGAGGACCCCCTCGCCTCTTCATGCCTGGGTACTTAAATGGTTAATAAAGCAAATATAACTTGAGCTTTGTAGTGACTGTTCTAATTATAGGCTCTTTACAGTATCATGAGTCATTAGCTGCTAATGATGGAGCAGCTAGTTAACTTGAAAACAATAATAACATCAGACTTTTTTCTCCTTATCCATGCTTAGACTCTCATCCTCTGCTTTTTCTTGCTGAAAGTCAGATTTGTTCCAACTTTTTCATGTTTCAACAACTCAGGGTGACTCAAAAAGAGTTGAAACTCCAACATTAGCTGCCTCAGGCATCGACAGGCACTACCACCGCTAAGAGAGGAAAGACAGAAGAAGAACAACATATGAAATTACATGATCTGGTTCAATCTCTTTTTCTTCTATAAAGCTTTAACATGTTTGAAATATTCTTGGTGTCAGTTTGTTCCTTCTATCTCTGTCCAGGTTTTTCATCCACCTGTCATTTTGATAAATGTCTGTGTGTTCCCTGTGTCTACCTGCAGAGATCAAAGCTCAGGTATCCAGCAGTGGGAAATGGTTGATGCAGTTATAAAGAAGAGTCCAGTATCTTAGGCAGCATGATTCACAACCCTCTCCCCTTTTATAGCATCCTATCCCACCGCCTTCAATCTCACTAGGATAGAGGCTGATTGGATAACATCTGTGCACAACAGGGTGATGGAGAGACAAGATAAGGTGTAGATTTACCTTAACAGGGACAGAACAAAGAAGACAACCAGAAGATGGGAAATTAAACTAAATACGCTTTTCGACTGACAGATATGACTAAGCAGAGACGGGAAGACAATACAGAGAGATCTAGAGGAGGAAAAGGAATGAAATGAGGGAAAGTCACAGAGCAAGATTGAGTCTGAATGACAGAACTGGCATCTGCAGCTTAACCTCCCCTCAATGTGGACCAATGAGACGGAGAAGAATAGGAGCTAATCTGTGAATTAGCACCCAAACAATATTTCACAATTCTCCAAAGACCAAGAGAGGGAGAAAAACAGGAGAGCAAGCAAAGGATTACAGAGTGATAGAGTGTGTGTGTCCTATAAGGGACACTGAATGTGTGTGAGATAGTGTTTGTGTGTGGGAGTGTGTGTTCCCATTCCAGCAGTGTACAATCAATGCTCTCTGCAGACCAACCACTGTCTCCTATATTGCTCCTGCAGCAGCCTCCATGATTAATTCATTAACCGTCCCTCTACCCTATCTTACTCTATCTTGACAGCTCTATTGCATTTAGCAGCCCACACACACACACACACACTCATACACACACACACACACTCACACAAAGCAGCAACAAATACTCTGCAGCAGAGATGTGACGATGGAGTAAAATAGCATGAATCCACACAGGCACAGCTGACTCTCTTCCTTCTCAGCCTCCTTCACCGCGTAAACAAAACACATCTGGTCAGAAGTGGGACACACACAGCTCGGTTCCTCTCCTCAGTCTAAGCCGGTTAAAGCGGTGTTCCTGCTCTCTTTGATCACCTCCAATGTGATGTAATTGGCTTTATTGACATTTCACAGAGCGGGTTAGAGGCAGCAGAAAGTTGGCTTAGCAGCATCCGAGCCAGTGGCCCGCTCTTGTCATTGTTTTCAAACGCACAGTGTGACTGAGCAGAGAGACACTGTCATGCTCCTGAGAGGAAATCATTTTCTTCCAACGTTATCCTGCTTATTGGTGAAGAAGAAATGTTCAACATTAAGAGACTTCCTGGTTCAATAGAGGTTAAACAAAAAAATACCTGAGACTAGACAGACTGAGGGTTTTCATTATAGACAGTATTGGCCCACTACAGCTGCTACATTCCACTCAGGCTGTGGTAAGGTCAATCAATCAATCAATCTTTATTTGTTTGGCGCCAAATCACAACAAACATTATCTCAAGATGCTTTTACAAACATAGGAGGTCTAGACCACTCTATGTCAAATTATGAACAGAGACCCAACACCAAGACAGGGTAAGACTCAGTCTGACCCCACTTTAATCCACCAGGAGCATTGCACCTTGCAGTATTTAGCTAGTTACAGCGGAGAGGAAAAACTTCCTTTAACAGGCAGAAACCTCGAGCAGAACCAGACTCATGTTAGACAGCCATCTGCTGAGACCGAGTTGGGTCTGGAAAGAGGGAAAGGTGAAAGGTGGAGTCAAGCACAGGACAGGACGGGTGGATTTGAGTTTACAGTTTAGCATTTTAAGGAACTGCTTCTAATACGACAACAAAAATGGAAGCAGGTTCTAGTATTGGTGCTGGTTTCTTTATATTCATAGGATTCCACGCCTTAGCAACTGTGTGTGTGTCTGTGTGTGTGTGTGTGTGTGTGTGTCTGGGTGTGTGTGTGTTTGGGTGTGTGTGTGTGTGTGTGTGTCACAGAGGTCAAAGCTGCAGCCGTGCATTCCTCATCTGGAGCCTTATTATTGATTCAAGTCATGGCACGGCTCCAGCAGACCCTGCAGAGCATGCTAACACACACACTCAGTGATATCATGCGTGCCAACGTCTCCTCATTTTCTTGACCTATTTCTCTCTCCCTCAAATGAATGCCAACATTAACACATCAGCAGACAGCCACAGCTTCCACCCCCTACATGTATCCAGCTTGTACACTATACTGTACATCCAGGATGCGCCAACAGAGACGGGACAAGAGCAAAACTCTGGGAGCCCCGACAAGCGCGCCATGCTACACTGGAGAGGAGTCTGAAAAGATGTAGGTCGACCACACAGCCTCCACTGTTACAGTCTGTCATGAATACAGGCCCTGTGTGCAGCTGACAGAAGAGAGGGCCACATTTATACACTGGAGCAAATATTTCACACACGCTGCCTGGCTGCAGACCGCTCCATCATTCAGCTCAGTTTTGTCCTGCAACACACACACACACTCACACACACAATGCAGCTCATTGATTACTTTACTAAAAATCAGCTGGGTGCTGGTTATGTAAGAACCCTGAGGGCTAAAGAGGGGAGAACTGCTGCGAGAGTAAGTGGGGGAAGCAAAAGAGGAAAAGGGGGGGAGTGGGAGGAAAGACGTCATCGTGACAGATTCACTGCATTATGAAGATAAATGTGGAGAATGCAGAGAGATACAGAGGGAATTCACCTTAATGCTGCAGGCTTTAAGAGAGTTTACCTTTTATACAGAGAGTAAACTCATTTTGAATATATCTAATACTGTTTCTAATTAAAAAAAAGAGCACTGAACATTTCCCTCTCTTTGTAATTCAGTTTGCTGCTTTGAAGAGAGAAATATTAAAGGGCTGTAAACAATGCTTTCGCCTCTTTCTCATGTTCTTGTAAACAATCACAGGAAACCTTTAAATAACTGTCCTGGATATCTGATTCTGAAATTTAATTTACTTGTTTCTCATATTCTCCACTTACTCTATGTGCTTGCATATTCCTGCAAGTACCAAAAATGCTGTTAAAATTGCTTCTTTGTTATCTTAATATTCCTCCTTAATACAACTCTGCAGTACGTTTTTAATGCATTTATAACAAGCGCTTTGTCCCAGCAGGGAGGAGCACAGAAAGCCTCCAGCTCTGGCAGCGTTTGATTTCCCTGAAGGCTTCCCCTCTCGCTCTTTTCCTCATCTACTCTCAACGTAACTGTGCGTGTTCACGCTCGGTCAGCATCTAGTTTTCCCTGCAGCGGCTCTCTCTGACAGCGTTTGGTTTTCCTGCCGACACAGTCAGGTGCTGCTGGAGAATGTGACTGAACAGGAAGCGAGCAGGGAGAGACGGGATATCACGGAGAGGAAGAGGAGGGAGGAGGAGGAGGGAGGAGGAGGCAGAGAGAGAGAGAAAAAAAGACAAGAAGAGAGGGAAGGGGGAATTAGGAGATAATTAAATAAGCAAGTGAGAATGTGATGAAAACGCAGACGAGAGGGAGGGAGAGGGCAATGGAGGAAGAATCAATACTAAAAGAGGAAAGTGGGCTGTGGCAAGGAGCGAAGAGCGAGAAGGGCAAATGAATCAGCTGTTATTTGCAGAAAAGAGATACAATAGCATCCTTACTATTACAAGTTACACATCAGATGCAATATCCACCTTACAGAGCAAAGTGACTAATGATCTGCATATAAATCCTAATGATGTATATCACAAGTAACTATCTAAACATGTCCTGTTTTCAGAATCATGGTTCATTGTATGATAAAGATTTGTATGCAGGACTGGCATGGGAAGAGAAATATCTGCAGATGTGAAACACTGACAAGGGCGTGATCTGTGAGCTGCAGAGGGATTGTGCTGGAAGAAAAAGAGGAGGAGGAGGAGGTTGTGTTCTTGCGGGCAGAAAGAGAGAGAGAGAGAGAGAGAGAGAGAGAGAGAGAGAAAAGCAGGAACAAGGGAGTTAGATGGGAAAAACTAGGCCACGTGGAAAAATCCAGCTGTAATGATCGACCGACTCAGAAACCGGACGAGAGCCTGCATGTCTGCCTCGCTTCTCTCTCCATGTCAATCTCCACATTTTCACTCTCTATCTTTATCCTCTCTATAGTAGTCCACCAAGATGTATTGCCTTCTATTTTACAGTCTGTTTCTCTTAACTACCTGAGACTGCCTCCAAAAATCTCTATGATTTCAGCTTCATGTCTTTATCATCCTCATTTTATTTCCTAAGCTATCAGAGATCACTGATCCAAGAAGCAGTTATGGAAGCAAAGCACAGATTTCCACACTTGGCCTATCATCTAATCTCGACATTTCAAGCTCTAATTTTAACTCTAATGGGGTCACATTAGTCCAGCATGACTTATCTCAGGCGGAGGCACAAAGACAGGAAACATAACAGAGACTCGGATAAAGATGGCATATTCAAAGCCGCCACAAACACACTTTAATAGGACTAGAGAATCAGAGACGCAGTGACAAACACACAAACACAGAAGATCTGAGGGGACAAAACAGCTGGCCTGCATTGTGGTCTGACACGTCCTGGATCCCATAAAAATGCAGAACGTCAGCAAACACTCGGATCCAAACCCTTCCTGATGCTCTCTGTACTTCCTCTCTCTCTGCGGCTGGGTCACTGACCTCTGTCAGTTCAATGCTTCCGGCCATGATTGGATCATTGCTTGTTGCATTTTTTAAACGTTCTGTTTATCTAAATCCATGATGCACAGCAGAAAACTGATGAGAGGGGAGAGTTAATGTTGTTTTATATGTGTGAGGACTTTTTTCAGGTGGGATACATTAAGTTCAGTTCATTCAGCTGAAAATCAGCATTTCATAAAAGGAGTAACAATACATTGATATAGAAAATATATATCAAAAGAGTGAAAATGACCATTTTATCATCTTTTAGATACACAGAATGATGTATTCTTATTGAAAGGGATAAAGAGTTTGTCATTAAAATTTCTGAAATTGGGGTGCTGGTGGCCTAGCGGTCTAAGCGCCCCACATACAGAGACTACAGTCCTCGTCGCAGGGGTCGCTGGTTCGATTCCTGGCCTGTTGACCATTTCCTGAATGTCTTCACCCGCTCTCTACTCCCCACATTTCCTGTCTCTCTTCAGCTGTCCTCTCAAATTAAGGCAAAAAGGCCAAAAATATAACTTTAAATTATTATTTTTTTAATTATAGAATGTTTTATTTTAATTAAGTTATACAATTTTCAAGGTATATTTTTAGTTAAGTTACAAGTCTTATTGTGTAGAGGTGTGTGGATCCACCTATAAAACAATTAGGAATTAAATAGTAAAGCTCCTAAAACAAGCCATACAGGTTACCAACAAGGCTGATTATTATGCTCACACTGACCCACTGTTTTTTAACTCTCATGTTCTGAAATTCAAGGACTTGCTCTTTTGCAAAATAATGCAAATAATGTTCAAAGCAAACTCAAACTCACTTCCACAGACTGTACAAAAGTTACTTTCAATTCTGGAAAGTCAATATCATTTGAGAGGTGTTTGTAAGTTTACTGTATACATAGCTAAAAAAGAAAGTATTAAAAGAAGATGTGTTTCTGTTGTTGGGCTTACATTTTGAAATGCAGGATAAGCCTTGGCTTCAGCCTACACCTTTTTATGTCAGCATGGAATTGGCCAAAATATATGTGGATGTGTATGCATGTTTATATGTTTATATGTATATGTATGCATGATGTATGCATGTGTATGTGTACGTATGCATGTACAGATAGATATGTGTGTGTATGTACATGCTGGACTCTATATATATACATATTTTTAGGAATCCCTCTGTGATTGTTTTGTTTTTTGCTTTATTTGTAATTTTTACATGGCTCCTATGTTGTGGAGGGACGTGTTGGTTGCTGACGCAGACCAAAATAAACCTAATCAATCAAATGATGCAAATATAAATTGAAAAAAAGATTTTTAAAAAGATGGTTAGGAAAGCAGTTTTTGGTGGTGTTCATATTTTACCAGGCGGCAACCTCTGGTCTCAAAATATGAAGCCCATGTGGAAGTGTTATAAACTGCAGTTCATTGAGCGTCCACTTGAGGCTGGCTGAAGAAACACCGTGTCTTAATATGAATGAATAGTAAATGTATAAAGTGTTATTATCTGGTAGCAGACCCCTGAATCTTATCAAATCAAATCAATGCATTTACAACATTTCCAGAATCGCTGCACATCGACCGTATGTTTCATCTCTTCAGATGTCTCCTCTCTATTCTTCTTTGTAATAAATTCTGTATGATCAACGTCAACATTTATCAGCTCCAATGAAGCATAATACGCTCCGAGCAGCCTTAGTTCCCTGTAGACAAGCAAGCAGGAAACATAGCGGAGCAGGACTGGAAACAGGCGATTGGACTAGCATAGAAATCAAACTCAAAAAGAGAGTTTCTCATTAGCTGTTATGATAAAAGGTTAATCAGCTAAACTTAAAAGAAGGATATCTGCTGGCACCAGTTGTGTCTGTCAGGCTCAGTGTATGTGCGTGAGCTTGTGTGACTGTGTGTGTGTCACTGCAGATTCATGTTAAAGAAGCGTGTGAACTAATGTGTGAGCCTGAGCGACTTACAAACAGGACAGTGAAACAGTAATCATGATGGACAGGAAAAGCCACAGAAATCAGTTTCTTCTGCCTCACTGCTACACACCAGCTTAGAGGGTCAACACACACACATACACAAACATACACACACACACACACACACACACACACACACACACACACACACACACACACACACACACACACACACACACACACACACACACACACACACACACACACACACACACACACACACACACACACAGGGCAGCAGGAGGACAGAGCAGCCTGCAGACTGGTGAGTTCAAGTTAAAGATGTCAAGTATACAGAGTGAACATCTTGATGCCATCCTCAGCCAAAGATCTACAACAGTTTTAACCCTTGTTGTCACATCTACATACAAACACACACACTCAGTTTCTCCAGGACATCCTTGATCCATGTCCAAGACCGAGACAAAGACTAGATGTTGCAAACTTAACAGAATCACTGAAGATATTCTAGTTGTACAAAACGATTTAAGATATTTCAACTGTTCAAACCATAGACTGTATAAATAATGGATGTATCATCGGTGACATCACCCATCTGTTTCTGAAGCGCTGTTTTGAAGTCAATCGGCGGCGGCAGCCATATTGGAAATGCTGAACTCAACCTAATGCCTGTCAAGCTAGTGTGAGGGAAAGAGGCGGGCTTTGAGCCTCCTTGCCAACAGCTATAGTGTCAATCAAGTCAGATGTGCCTCTCATTATGGAAAACTTGTAATCTTAATACCCTTTAAAAAGCCGCATTATGAAAAATTCACTCCCCTTCAGTGTGTGCCGATCGAGAAATGAGCTATCCAGACTACACTCATTTTTTTGTACCAGGCTGTAAACATGTTAAATTCTGCTTTTCTGAACTGAATTTGTGTGTATGTGGTTTCCAGTACTTCAGGAGCCAGCCTCTAGTGGACACTCAAGGAACTGCAGTTTTTAACACTTCTGCATTGGCTTCAATTCTCACGGCCGGAGGTTGCCGCTTCGTTCAGACTTTCTTGCCTGATTTTATTTCCTCAAGTATGTAAGTTATGGGTGCATGTTCTTTAGCATGTCATACTGCTCTGTTTCCCTCCCAGGTTTCCTGATTTAGATTTAGCTATGAAGGAGATTTCAAGGACTCCTGTGTATGATCCGAAATGTTCCTTCAAACAAGCTGAACTTTTAAGCTCCTTCTCAGCTCACGTCAATGTGCCTTAACTTGTTTAATTAGTGTTACTGAAAGAACACATGCTTGTTCCCAGTGCTTTTGTACATATACCATTCTAACTATTCTGCTATTCTATATATATTATTATTCTATTTTATTCTATTTTATTCTATTTTATTCTATTTTATTCTATCTTATTTTATTTTATTTTTATATATTATTGTATTCCTACATTCTATTAATATTTTGACTTTCTTACCTACTGTTTATAAGAATAACTGAATTCCCCCTCCCAGATAAATAAAGTATTTCTGATTCTGATTCTGAAGAGGAGAAAACTGGAGGACTTAGTGCTCACAAACTCATAATGCAGCTACTTGAGTAGATATAATGTCCATGTGAATGTTGCTGTCAATCTGCCCTAAAGCATCTGGTTTTCCACTGACTCAGGGTGTATGTGTTTGTGTGTGTTCTGACTCAGGTCCCGGTGTTTTTCCCATAAATGACCCCGTCTCTATAGCTTTCGACATCCTGTCATTGTTGTGCAGCAGTTGCACACACAGGCAGCCTAGCACCCCTGTGAATGATTTAAGCTGTATCCAATGTTCCCAGATCCAGTTTCAGTCAAGTGATGCCTCAAGCAGGACGCCAAGTTCATATTTCTCTGTCCATTCTTTCTGACAACTGCTACAAGTGAGTCACACACAACTGACAATGTAGTGAAAAAAATCACACACACTAATTCATCCAGGGTTGTGGTTTAGGGGGTTGAGTTCACTGCGGCACACGGAAAACAGTCCTAACAGACAAACAGGGGAGAGAAGGAAAACAAGAGTACCTGACAAATTAAATGACAGGTGCACAATGATACCATCTCAGACAGACGCCATGCATGCTTCTGTCGCTAACAGGCCTCAAAACATGATCAAACAGAGATATACAGCAGCACAAGTCTGATTGTATAATGGAGTGATGCC
Organism: Notolabrus celidotus; assembly: GCF_009762535.1. Classification (NCBI taxonomy): domain Eukaryota; kingdom Metazoa; phylum Chordata; class Actinopteri; order Labriformes; family Labridae; genus Notolabrus; species Notolabrus celidotus. Next base: position 27,377,769 of record NC_048287.1, on the reverse strand, counting down.
AGAGGACACAGGACAGGTCTTATAGGGTTACAGCCAGTGTTTACAGATCACAGAGGAATATGCCTGAACCCTGCAGCCCTACAGAGACAGAAAACACACATCAATGTGAGGATATCCTCCTGTCACAGAGAGCCAAGGGACTTCAGTTAGTGGGTCATGTCATTTACAGATTCTTACACTAAATGTGTAAGAGTAGGACTGAAAATAACAGCTTAAAGCTAGGGTTGGTGGTCACGAAAAACTAGCATGAATTTGAATGTAACATGTCCTCAGGACTCCGTCTAACCCCTCCCCCCCTCCCCTCGGAGTGCCTCCAAAACAACGCCATTTCAAACATGAAATGTACGCGCAGGAGGCGGGCAGAATGGCAGGATGGGATTTGATTGGTTTCATAATTTGGACCCTGATGGCAGGGATTGGTTGGTGTTTTCCCAGGTTTACTCCAGCTGTAGAGAGCGGCTTTTTTAAGAACACATTATGTATTGATTACCATCGGGACATAAAGATCATTTTAACCAGTATAACAAAAAGTGGATCTAAATCTGACTACCAACTCCAGCTTTAAGCAATATTTCCTTGCGTGATATCATGGGTTAAATCCACTGAACTCAATCAAATGAGTCAATCAGTTGAAGCTGTGGGTACTGCATGTTTCAATGAACAATGCCAGAGTAGAAGCACTGACCTATGATCAGTTTGGGACGTGTTGAAATTCCTAGCAGTCCAAAAGGCCCAGGAGTCCATGTCCAGCTCCGGTTAAATAAATGTGCTTATGTTCCCTTCATTTAATCACCTCTCTCATGGGGAACACATCTAATGCCTCCTTCTATTTATCAAAGTTAGGCTTACTATACAACTGTGCTGTGATTGCGATCGACAAATAGCACTTTAATGGAGAGCGATCCCTTCGCAGCAGGCTGAGAGACGGACTGCAGAAAGAACGCCATGCTGAGTGTGCAATGTTACATCTGAAGTGTGTGAGAGAGATAGAGAGATGTAGAGCAAGTCTTACAGCCTCCCTTAATCATTTAGATTTACAATGAACAAGCTGTTACTACCTGACACATGAATACAAATCTCTGAGCGACAACAACATGCTGATCGGAGTCTAACAGCATCTTTTGTAACCCGATCAGTTATGAGTAGGATTCTTTTCTATCAAATAAAAGTATGTTCCACCTTCCTGTTCCCAAACTGAACCTCCTGCAGCAGCACAAGCGTCTCCTGTTATAGCCAAAAAGACTCGATTTATGTGTTATGCAGGAGATTCTAAGGAGACGTCTACATATTTTGGCACAGATCTCCTTCAGATACAGCGATACAATTCAAAGCCACGTGTTTTCACTTTGCTTCAACAGAGAGCTTATTCTGAAAAATCACATGAGGCTGGGCAAAGCGTTGCCATAACAAAGATGCAACAAACTGTCCCCAAAAGCATCTTTCAGTGTGCTTCTCTTTCGGTGAAAAGATCAGTTTGTTATGTAGATAAATAATGTTAGAGGACCACTAAACTGCCCCGTGAACCACCCTGTATTTCTCCACCTGACCCCAACAGACACACACACACACACAAGTGTGCATTTTTAATGGAGGCACAGACAAGCTAAGTTCCAACCCCAAGGAGTTTAGTTTCATTATAATAATCAATAATTAAAAGCTACCTCCTTTTCATCAGTGCCAGCGTCACAGATGTGACCTGACTCTACTGGCTGTCAGCACCCCCATCCTCTCCCTCACACAGACACATACACACAGACACACACACACACACCTCCCCCCTCCCAACCAGTCAATTTCAGTGGAGGCATTCATTTTTAAAGCGCCCCTGTCACTGGGATTATAAAACAGCAAGTCTCAATGCCGGTGGTAACGCCACTGCTGCAGGGGGTAACAATAAGAGTCACACACACAGAGAGAGATCTGCAGTACAGCCCAACACAAGTCCCTCTATAGTTTGTTTTACTGCCAAAGAGACACACACTCAACCTTTCCAATGACTGGCACAGCAGCAGCTCTGATATTTACAGGACAAACAGCAAACACAAGGTGAAACATGAGGCCATGAGGGGAAAAACTCCCTGAAGCTGGCAGGCAAGGGGACTTCATGAGAAGTGTTTTCTCCTTTAAATCCAAAAAAGTGATGACAAAGGGAGAAAATGTGCCCCTACCAAGTACAGCAAAGTGACAGAGAGAGAGAGGCCCGGCTTTGTTTATCCAAAATATCAACAAAGAAACAACACAGATTATGAAACTGTCAGACCGGGCTGGCTGTCTGCCTCAGAGATCATCTTACACTTTCAGACAGGGTGCATGTTTGAGGTCTTTCCATGCTCGTCCTTTCATCCCCTGACATTCCTGCAATATTCCCACAGGGACCTCTTAGTAAGAATAGAAAACCTTCTTCATCCTGTTACTTTAGAGGATGATTTGTTTATTTAAGGCTTAGCTATGATATCTGAAACTCCACTGTCATATTCCAATGCATCATCCTCCTCTATATCCATTTCCTTTACCTTTATATCTCTCCAGCACATCCTCATACGCCTGTGCGAATTCCTTCTCCTGGGAATGGTTTGTCGGCAGCAGACCCGGTATAAACCCGGCCATGGTGGATCTGCAACCCCGCTGGAGAGTAGAGGGGGTCGGCCTGCAGACTACCGCAGTGACCCGGTGCGCTGCTGCACGTCAAGCCCCCAGCTCTGGCTCCTTCTTCTTCTTCTTGTCCTCGTCCTGTCCAACACCAGCTTGTGAGAAACTAGTGGATATGATGCATTGGCGCACACTGAAAAGCCCCAGCAGCTCACTTCCAAGCAGGGTTAGATAATCCTTAGGGATACTTAAGAGAATAAAAAAAGGCAACAAAAGCCTTGAGTACGCGCGTATTTGTGACAATAAAGGACAATGTATCCACTTGAATGAAGGTTACATAAACGCTATCTATCCATTATCGCCGTCTGTGAATGTGTGTGTGTGTGGGAACACAGTCGCATCGCTCGGTGTGTTGTCTCCAACCAGTCCCTCCTTGGATATCGGTTTCCACCCGGCGACTGGTGCGTTTTGAGCCTCCTGTGAGTGTGTGTGTGAGGGAGGGAGGATGTCCTACACACACACCAGAAGAGGGTCCGGATAGGAGGGTTTTGTGTGTCTGCTTCCGTCCCCAAATCGGCGGAGCTCCAGGCGAACCCGTATCCGGACTTGGGCTTCCTAACCCAGGCGGTGTCGGCGTCCTATGGATCTGAGGCGCGCCGCCCGAGCTCCCAGCATGCTTCTCCTGCGTAATGGCCGCTTCTATCCAAGGCTTTGCGGTCTCTGCGTGTGTGTACGTTCCTCTACCTCTCCCTCTCTCTCTCCCTCTTCTGCTCAGGTTTCTCGGCTCTTGCAGTGGCTGTCTTCCATCCCTCTCTACCGGCCACGCCAGGAACCTCCGCCGCAGGAATCTGAGGAGCCGGTAGGGCAGAGCTATCAGGCTTAACGTTGCATGGCTAAAGTGGAGCTGGGACGCCCCCTGATGGAAGGCTCGGCTCAGTGACAGAAAGGGACCAAGCCCCCTCACCATGCCCCCAGAATTATGGGGTGCCGTTTGTAAAGTTGTGCACACCGAAAATAACAGCAACATTTTTTCCATATGTAGCTCCACAACGTCATAAAAATGTAGAGAGAAGTTTTAAAAGTCACTTTTTTTGTCACATTTAGAATATTTGTGATCTTCTTTAATTTTGTTGTGCAAAATATATTAAGTTAAAATCATTGTTAAATCCAAATGCTAAATATAAATCCAAATGCTAAATATAAATCAAAATATTAAATATAAATATAAATGTTTAATATAAATCAAAATGTTAAATATAAATATAAATGCTAAATATAAATATAAATGTTAAATATAAATCTAAATACGAAATATTAAATATAAATCAAAATGTTAAATATGAATCTCAATGTTAAATATAAATCCAAATGCTAAATATAAATCAAAATTCTAAATATAAATATAAATATGAAATATAAATCTAAATGTTAAATATAAATACAAATATGAAATATAAATAAAAATGTTAAATGTTAAATATAAATCCAAATGCTAAATATAAATCAAAATGTTAAATATAAATATAACTGTTAAATATAAATATAAATGCTAAATATAAATATAAATGTTAAATATAAATCCAAATGTTAAATATAAATCAAAATGTTTAATATAAATCAAAATGCTAAATATAAATCAAAATGTTAAATATAAATCTAAATGTTTAATATAAATCAAAATGTTAAATATAAATATAAATGCTAAATATAAATCAAAATGTTAAATATAAATATAAATATGAAATTGAAATAGAAATGTTAAATATAAATCTAAATGTTAAATATAAATATAAATGCTAAATATAAATATAAATGTTAAATATAAATCCAAATGCTAAATATAAATCAAAATGTTTAATATAAATATAAATATTAAATGAATATAAATATTAAATGAATATAAATATAAATATGAAATATAAATATAAATGTTAAAACTGCTGTTTGTAGGAAAGGTGTAAAAAATGTTACTTCAGATTTACAATGAACAAGCTGTTACTACCTGACACATGAATACAAACCTCTGAGCGAGAACAACATGCTGATCTGAGTCTAACAGCATCTTTTGTAACCCGATCAGCTATGAGTAGAATCCTTCAAAGGTTTTTCTATCAAATGAAAGTATGCTAAACTGCCTTTTTCTTTTCTAACACCTTCCTGTTCCCAAATGTTGGAGGACTACTAAACTGCCCTGTAACAACCCTTTCTTTCACCACCTGACCCACCAGATGAATCCAAATGCTAAATGTAAATCTAAATTTTAAATGTAAATCTAAATGTTAAATGTAAATCTAAATCTAAATTTTAAATATAAATATAAATATTAAATATAAATATAAATGTTAAATCTTGCTCCACGATCCTAAATATTCAGCTGATATGCAAATTCACACTGCCGCCTAGAGGAAGTACCAAACGGCGCCCCATACAAAATAGGCTGAATACTTAGTCCATGATGTTCTTTTTTTATCAGACAGCAAAAAAAAAAAAAAAAACATAGTCCCAGGACCTGGAAGTCATTTTGCGCCTCACTAGAAATAACGGTGACGTAAGCCTGCAATCTCCTACGTCTAAAAATGTTAATTTACCATTCCTCTGTTTGCCTAGTGAAGAAGTCTCTCTGCCCAGCTTCTGGTGATTGCTGTTGGCAATTGCATGATTACTGATTAACATGTTAATAACTCTACATTACAAGACGAATAAAGAACTATTCTACTCATGAATTAAGTCGAGTCCCTTCAACCTTTGATGAGCTTTTATGGCTTCCTCCATTTTTTTACATTCAGGAAAAATACAGCAACTCAAAGCTGTCAAAAACAGCATCTTATTACCAAACTGTATGTGATTAAGTTTAAGTAGTGACTGAACTTACTTTAAAGGGCATACTGCCACCTAAAGGCTACCTACAAGGAACTTGAACAAAATGAATCAAAGCCGAATATTTGGTAACAGGCCTATAAACCCAATGACCTGTATCCAGTTTTACTGCAACCAAGAAATACAACAATGGACTGATTCTCAATCAAAAACCCTGTCAAACAACACGTGTACAGAATACTTTATTTGACCATTGGTTCAGGAATAGACATGTCAAGTATGCATAACAATGACTCCAGCAGTGTGCCCAAGCCAGCCTGTGATATCACTAAATAATCTCAGCCTGAGGATCATTCTGAGGTCAAATCCCATGGAGTACTCATTGAAAAGGTCTACATATTACATTATGTAATCCCACTGAGACATATGACCTCAAAAATAATCACAATGTCAGACCCACAAAGCTTCAATGTATTATTTATCATTTTAGTCTCAGTCTAAAGAGTAGGAGAGTTAAAGCACACTTGGATATCTTTCAGGCTGAAATCAATATCAAATCATGAACAAATCAAACATTGATGAACGGCTCCATGCTGATAACTTTCAAACATATATGCATTGACTTTTATATCATGTCTTCAGGTCTGTGTGGCTGGGGTCTGTCCCCTACTTTCAATACATCCTGCTCTGTAGTCTGTTTTTCTACTAAGTATGCCAAACTTCAACTTTGTTAGCCACATAATAAACTACAGCTGAGCAATCCAATGCAATACAATACAATACTGCTCCTCTAGAGAAAAGCATTATCTATGTGCAGTGTGATGGGTGCTTGTAAATACGTATGGTCTGCTAGTAAGGAGTGTTTGTGTTTGTCAGTAGTTCTGTCATTGTGGATATAGGATAATCATTTACAGTATCTGACAAGGTGCAAAAGAAGAAGCCAACAGCTTGTATTCAACCGTGGCGTTTTCAAAAAGCTAACATATCATCTCCCACACAGCAGAAATGTGTCTTTGCAGAAAAACTTAAACAGTTGCTACAGATAAAATAAGATATCCTTTATTCGTCCCACAATGGGGACATTTAAGTGTTACAGCAGCAAAGTAGACAGTGCAAAATAGTATAAAGCAAACAAGAGCCTATGAAATAGCAATTATTAAAAGGTTATGGGCAATTAAGATTAAAGAAGTAAAAATAAACACATCTTACAACATATATATATAGAGATTTAAGGAGGAAATAACTCCTCCAAAGTGTCTATGATCTTTTGTATAATAAAGATGAGCTTAACTGCAAGAGGACTACCGTCATTATTGCTGTCCGTCACAGAGCAAATGGTCTTGTGTCCTTGGAATAACTGTTACTGCAAATCAAGTATTCAACACTAAATGGGTGCAACAAGTCCGTGCAGATGTGCTTTCATTTATTTGATGTCTTCCCTTTGTGCCTCCTCACCCTGACTCACCCCTCATTACAGGACTCACATGTCACATTAGCCACACTCCAGTGGAAATGCAAACAGGCACATTGGGGATCCATGTCTGGCTGGCACACACACACATACACACACATACACACACACACACACACACACACACACACACACACACACACACACACACACACACACACACACACACACACAAACACACACACACACATGAAAACACACAGTCATGCAAACACAAATGAGGTTGCTGTGACCGTGGTCTGAAGGCCCCAGTAGCATCTCATTTCCAGTACACAGCAGACTTTGAAAGATGTAAGGAAACATATACTGCATTATAAGAAAGCTTGCATTATGAAATTATACTCAAGCAGATTTTAAAAGCGCATTTCACCACTAAGCTGGTATAAAAATAAATCTAGCAGGTGGTATAGCTGGCAAGAAGACACAACCTGTCAGAGTGAATCATTTATATCTCCCCCTTGTGGTCAAAAAGGAAAACAATGCAAACTCTGACTGTAAAAACTTCTTTTCTTTTAATATTTTTTCTTTTATTTATTTGTTTTCTGAACCATCTATCACTTCATGATGCATCTTAATAGTAAATTAAATCACAAAGCATTAAAATGTGTGTATGTATATCACTGTGTGGCTGTAAACAATAGAGCTCCACAAAGAGTAGATTGAGTCATCTCTCCCTCTTGTCTCCCCCTCTCTCTGTCACTCCCATTGTTTTCTCCCACTTGTGTGCATGTTTATGTTTGTGTGTATGTGTGTGTGTTGAGTGTGTTGTGTGTCTGTGCTGTCATGCAGAGTCCAGCTGCATAATGAATGTGACGGCATGAGCCAAGAGGACAAACAGTCCTCAACACATCAGCCTCAGAGCTCCACGGTGACTTCTGACATCAGCTTCAAAACAAGAAAAGTTTTCTGCACAATCACCTCGAAACTTTTCACATCTAGTGTTCAACATCTGAACTCATCGCTGACTCTTTCTGTTGGTGCCATGAAAGCTGCAGGAATCACAATACATGTAATATCAAGCAGTGTGGTCGGATTACCCTGCATTTTTGTTTGAATTACAGTCCAACAAAGCAGCTCAGTGCTCTGAATAACCTGGCATGAGCAGCTGATTGAATAAAATGATTGTAAAATGTGTGTGTGACTTGGATTATGTGGCTTTTTATTTGCTGATAAGATCCTTAGCAGAGTCTGACCTTTCCCTCAAATGAGCAGAAATTCAATTACAGTTCGAATCCCAGGACGGCCTTGGTATGATGGATGTGTAAACCCATGGGAGATTCAGGAATGCAGATAATCAATTTAAGGTCAGCAGAACAATAAATCAACATGTTAACAAAGCCAGTGGTTTTCCAGAAGGGGGGAATTAAACTGCAATTATAAGGAGGCTCAATAAAGCTCAGCAGATAATGTTACATTCAGTGTCGCACTTCATCTCTACTGCACATTTACACACTGAGAATACAGTGACATTTGGACAAAAAGCAAATAGGTGAAGATTTGTTTCTACTTTATCTGCTTTGAATTATCCCCAAATTTAAGAAACAGGTTAAAGGGATATTCCAGTGTTTTTTTAAGAGAGGTTGTATGAGTTGTATGTCACTAGTAAGTGCACTCGCCACAACGGATGCCGCTCAGCTCGGCCCCTGTAATGAGAGAGTGCTGGGAGAAACAGCACGCAAGCTAGGCTACAGTTTCTGCAGATGGGGCCGGTTCTGCCACGTAATTTAGATCATTTTGAAATACTCCAACCAGAGCACTCATCTCAGTTCTCTACTGGGATTTTTTTCAGCACTTCTCTCTGCGACCAGAAAGCCCAGTTGTTTTTGCACTATTCACAGACACAACATAGACGTGCTCTTCTGCCTCTTCCCATTGAAGGGGCAGAGCTGACCGGTATCCGTCGTGGCTAGTATAATTACTAGTGACATGTGACTCACTTTAACATCCTTGTATATATCACACATGTACAGTATATATATATATATATATATATATATATATATATATCCTTCATTCACAGCGCTTTTGTACATAGCTAATTCTAACTATTCTGCACTTCTGAACATACTTCATTATTATTATTTTATTTTTTTTATTCTATTTTATTTGATCTTTATTTTATTTTAATTTGTTCATATTTATATAATATTTATATTTGTATCTATATCTTATTTTATTCCTTCTTCTATCAATATTTTGACTTTCTTACATGCAAACTCAAATTCCAATTTTAAGGCTTATGTCAAGATTTTCTTATTTATTCAAGTGATTTTATAGGTTTTATTGGTTGATTGTAGTCTGTTATGCCTTTTAAATGGAACGTTTAGCACTTTTATCATTTTATCATGTCTATTGTTTTTATCGTATTTTTATTGTTATATTAGTTTTAGGCTATTTTAGTGTGTTTAGATCATTAAGTAGTCTGTTCTGTCTGACATCTGTCTTGTAATTCTGTAATGACCTAACATCTCACTGGCTGCAAAACAAGTTTACCTATGGGTACCAATAAAGTAACCTGAACCTGAACCTGAACCTTCTTACATACTGTTTATAAGAGCTCTATAATGACCTAATTCCCCTCCCCAGGATAAATAAAGTATTTCTGATTCTAATTTTGATTCTGATACAACCCCAATTCAAAAAAACTGAAATATCCCTTTAACACTGGTTGTGATTTACGATGAATCTACTCATCTCTGACCAGTAACTTTAATATTAAAATAAAAATCTTAAATTGAAGTCAAAATCAAATGTTTGATTATCCTTTAGCTGTTTATAATTAGTAGATCTATATAATCATAATCAGCACAAATATATTAATGTCTTGACAACATGAATGTGAGTCCATTTATCTTGTCTCGTCTCTCTCCCTTTAGTTTCCTCTTTCTCCTCCATGACAAAGGTGAACTTTTTTCTTTCTATTACACCCTCTTTAACATCTCTTTAATCTCATCTTTAAGTTTTTGGAGCTTCTCAGGTTCACTTTTAATCCCCCTTTCTCTCCGTTGCACGGCCTCCCTCAGCTCTCTCTTGATTCAGAAGTCATTCCTGTCTCTGTCTCTTCCCCCTACTCTTCAAACTTTACCCTCTTTTCCTCCCCTTCCTCCTCCGAACCCTCTTTCTTTCCTCTCTTCATTACCTTTCACTCTGACTCGATCATTCACTCCTCTCTCTCTCTCCCTCTTTTCTTTCAGACTCCCTCCTCTTTTCTCCCTGCTCCAAATTAAAATTCTGGCACTCTCTCTTTCTTTCACTATTTGTTTTCCCTTTCTTTTATACTCGCTGTCAGTCTCTCTCACCCCCGTCGCCATTGCTTCTCCTCGCCTTTTATAACCATGGAAACAGAGGAGAACACGTAGGCATGGCAACAAGGGGGATAGCCGGGGCTTTGGGCAGAGGCTTCCTCTCAGCTGCCTGCAGAGAAAGAAATGTGGAAGGAGGAGCAGCAGGCGGTAGGAAGGACGACTACGTTACATGCAGGCAGAGACACATGGGTCCTGATGTTCATGTGTGAGGATTACCACTGCTGCCACACACAGACTGGGATGATGCATCACACACACTTTATCAGCCAGCCTTTTGTTTCTTATTTTACAGCTAAACAAGAGCAGCAAAATATACTTTCAATCAATTTACAAACGTAGCATCTACATTTTCTGCACACATTTTCTCAGCCTTACGACTCTTTTCATGCCATAACTTCACCAACCAAAACATCAACATCCCTTTGAAACATGCTGTCACACAAATGTGCTTTACAATATCAATCTGAAGTTCACAGATCATCTGTGCAGCAAAGAATTAGGCTTAAATCCAGCAACACATTCATGTGTCACAATCCATAAATCAAAATCCATCCACAGGAGAATGACCCCTTGATGTATGGAAGGACATGGCAGTCAGTAGTTGTGTGATTGTCAGGAAAAAAAATGTAGTGTCAACATTAGTGTTGTCTTTAAAAAAGGAGTGTCAGAACTACAGACACTTTGTGAGTGTTGCAGTTTATAAATGCTTACAGGTCAGTTTGTGAGTGTACTAACAGGAGTATGACCCCTTGATATATGGGAGGAAATGAGGGTCAAAACATATACATACAAGTCAACATTAGTGTCATGCTTAAAATGAATTTACTGTCAGAGCTGTTGGTTTACTGTCATTTTAAGACCATCTTCCTGAACATTACATTCTGTCACACCATATTTACTGGCTGCTTGACCGTTGAATAAAGACTCTTTTGCATTGATGACCATTATCTAACATTCATAACTCCGCCTCAGTTGTTGAATAACTTGATCTACTTTTGAGCCACTTTGTTCTGGACAATCTCTGTGTCTCTCCATCTTTCATCCCCCTGGTGCTGTGGGTTGTGAGTGACGGCTGGCCTCAGTCAAGAGGAGCACACTCACTTTACAGGTAAAGGCTGATTTATACTTCTGCGTCGCCCCTAAGCAGCAGGGGCTGAAGCTGAAGCACTACATACTTGTGCGTCGATGTGTCCGTGTCGCGCAGCAATTCTCTGTCGAAACGCTTGAGGGCAGTGCGGCCTCTCTGTTAGCTGGTCGCCTGCTTCCGGCCCCGCTACGATCTCTGTTTCCTTTCCACAGTGATTCAGAGCGTGTTATGTTAATCTACAGCTGATACATGTTGCTGTTTATCATACAGACATGATTACATGAAGAATAGAAAGGAATGGAGATGAAATAGATGTGCGGCCGATGAGTGGGGATCCTGGAAGTGCTGTAAATGCAGGAAATACAAGCCGCCTAGCGGAACAATCAAAGGGCTTGCGGTTGTAACGTTAGCTGGTGTAGGTGGAGAGAACTAGCGGTCGGTCGTAGCAGGTAGCAAGTGACCCAAGATAGCGAGTAGCATCAGATGATAGAGGAAAGAGTGGGGATTTCCACACGGCAGTTTATTAAACAGAAACTAACAGTCGACCTTACAAAGCCAGGTCTCCACGGCACTATATTTGTCCAGCTGACATGGCAAACAGAAAGATAGGTACAGCTTACACCAGCTCGTCACTAGAGGAGCAGACAGAGAGTGCGTCTTTGTCTGACTATCATACAAAAACTCTGCGGGCTCAGGGGGAGCAACTTCTCTGTATGTAACCGGCAGACTCAGAAAGGTGGCGCCACCTTGTGGCGCTACCAGGTATAAGAACAACGACTGTTGCATATTCCCCCCGGGTGATAATAAGGCTGTCACCACCGGTACACAGCTAAAGGAGCAACCAACCTGCACTTAACATTTTGCTATACATAGACTTAATGAACAGTTAGCAGTTACACACAAGGTAAAAAGATGACATTTTAGCATACCGATACACATATCAGCTGTCAGCATAAAATGAGACAAAAACATCATCACTCTTAATATGCCAGGTAGAACATTTTTGAGGAGGTGCACGTCAGCTACGTGCGTAGGCCTCTGCGTAGGTACAAGAGCTATGCGGACACCCGGTGTAGGTCACGCCGTCGAGTCGACGCAGAAGTATAAATCAGCCTTAAGTGGTGCTGTCCACCATTGTGAATTTTGGCATTTAAATACTAAACCTAGAATATAAGATGATGCTAATTTTTTTAGATGTATGCAAAGAAAAAAAAGTTTAACTTTCAGATCAGTGTGATAAATGCAGTCCCTCTTAAATAATGTCAGTGTTCTAGATACATAAGAAGAATCTTCAGGTATATCGATCTTATTAAATGTGCAGTCGATTCAAGGAAAAGCTAATGGACTTAGCTAATTTCTTATAATGTTCAAAAAGGGCTTAAAGTAACAATCTTTCCTCCCTTTGAAATAACATCAACGTTTATATGTCTACGTCTTATATCAGCACTTAAGCACAACATGCATTTGTGCGTCAGAGAGTGTGAAAAGAGTCTCAAAACTGTGAGTCATGCACTCACAATCTTTCCAGAAGTGCAAAAAAATCCCTCTATTTATACATTTATTATACATCTGGAGCTTTTAAGGGAGCAGAATAGATACAACTCCCCCCAAGGTAATTATTTGTCATCATTATTATCGACACTGTTCTCCGTACATCCAGAGCTCACTCTCTCTGTGTTTTGAAAATCAAGAGTTAAATCCTCCAACTCTCCTCCACACAAACAGAAGAAGGAGCAGCTGTTGAGAGGTTTCATTGACATTCATGCTCAGCAGGCAGGCCGAGTCCAGAGAGGCTGAATAACAGAGTCCAGTCAGGACAGCAGAGTCTCTCTTTCTCCTCTCCTAACTCATCTGAGCACAAAGATCCTGTGTTTGCTCTCCTTTCTTCCAGCACTACTGCCCCAACTTATTTATGTCTCATGGAAAAGCAAGTAAACCTTCCCCTACTATATACTTTCTGTACTTTCTCCATAAAATAAAAGATGCTGTGCCTCGTTAACCCCATCAATAAACACTCAGGAACCCTTTCCTTCTTGTTACAGGAGCATGTTGCTGGTAAGCAGGCTAATGTATTCATTTCTCACATTCCAGCCCCAGCCTGAGTGGATATTGGGGTCAACGTAAACACACTGTCACATATTATGTAAAATGAAATATCACAAAAGCCTTCACGCCTCGGTGAGCAGTGTGGATTTGCCTGGGAAACCCTGGATGTCACCAGAAACATGAGCTCATGCTGAACCACTGCCAGCGCACAGAGAGGATCTGGGAGCATCACGATCAGGGGGAAGCCCATTTCACTTCGCTGGATCTATAGACACACACCGGAGAGGAGCCTTAAATTAGTCTTAATTGAGTCTATTTACAAGAGAATAAGTTTGAGCTAGCATCTGATTGGCTTAGCTTAGCTTAGCATAAAGACTGAAGGTGAGGGGAACATGGTTGAAGTTACAGATGCTTAGGATGCTGTGAATTACATGTGTAGGTCAGATGGGATTCCTGCTCTGCTTACTCTTTATAATAAAGTTAATCAGACAGAAATATTGATCTGACTCGGTCCAAAAGTAACACACAGAGACTCAAAGAAGTCAGAGCTCCAAACAGAGAAGACTTCAGACATGAATCCATGAAAAAACATCATCTCTGCATCCCTATACTTTGGCTTTTGAACAGAATTTTAAAAGTGAAAGCCCTCGCTCATCACTGTTTGCACACCTACGTACAAGTCCCTCTTACCTCCTGATCTTTTTCAAAGGTGCAGGAACTTTCAATCCTCAGTCCCAGGAACTTTTCTGTCTGTCTGTTCCAAAAGTTCAAACTGAACTGGGGAAAGAGGGTTATAAGTGTCCATCAAGACATATTCTATACTGTTTCTCCCAGTCAGAGCTGCTGGGGGGTTGAGCCTAACCTAGCTGTCATAGGTTAAAGGCCAACTAATAAAGGTTCCTATCTAGGGCATGGTGGCCTAGCAGTCTAAGCGCGCCCCATATACAGTACAGAGTCTATAGTCTTTGTTGCACAGGTCACTGATTTGACTCCCAGCCTCAACCATTTGCTGCATGTCTTCCCCCGCTATCTACTCCCCACATTTCCTGTCTCTCCTCAGCTGTCCAATCAAACAAAGGCAAAACACAACAAAATATAACTAAATAGAAAAAGTATATTTTTAATGAGCAGGTTAGACTCATGGTGAATGCAAAATCTGTTAACAGTCACATTTTTATGCAACGAAATCAAGAATCTAACCCCAGTTTCACACAGTCTGCAGCTCACACCTCAATCAGTTGGGTAATAAGGCATGGCACACTTGAGAGGAGTTGAAAAACTTGTTAGATTTTAAGTTGCATTCCCTATTCGTCTGCTTCAGGGAAGACTATGAATAGAAGTTCCTATTCCAGTAACTTTTGGACCCAGAGGAGACTTCACACTGCAGGATATTGGCAAGGTGTCATCTTGGTAGAAACCCCTGACTAGTTTGTGACCATGCCAGTGTCAGCCCTGCTGCTGACTGCTGCTGTCAGAGCTCAGAGAGCTCCACACAAACAAGTCTGACCCACCGACTCTGCCTGAAGGTACTGCCAGGAAACCTCCCTGTCTAACTGTCTGCTTTAATAATCTCATATAACAAGCCTTCGATGACGTTTCTCTCCTTCAGAAGTGTCCTTTATTATGTGTTTTACTCCCACAAACACACACACATAAAGTTTTGGTGTTCAAACTTAGGCCCAGCTGTAAACTTACACGATGTTCCACATGTTCATCCAGCAGAGGTTTCAAAGAGTGGAGTGGAAACATTCAGCCTCACAGAGCTTCATCAAAAGCACGTCATATGAGATCATCAGTGTTTACCTGCTCATACTGCCAGCAGACTGACAGATGGATCCACGGAGGACACAGGACCTGAGATTTAGATTCTGTGTATGATTGAGCTCAAAAGTAATGTCAGTGGCAGGTTTTTATAATTTGATTTCATATTTTTGTATTTTCACATTTTTAAATATTTTATATATTTTTTTATTTTATATTCTGATTTATGATTGTTTCAATCTTTTATATTTTTTGTTTTTATTCTTCCAACTCTGTTTTATTCCCTTTTATTTGTCTTTTAGTTTCTTTCTTATTTGTAAAGCACTTTGTAACCCTGTTTTGAGTGCAATATATGCAATATATTGCAATATATGTATATAAAGATTATTATTATTATTATAATTATTTCCTGATGGCAAAATAAAAAAATAAAATGAATAAAAGACTTAACTTAAATTTTACTTGCAGCATTTCTGGCATAAAAGATGTCTGTTATCTATCTCATATACTCTCAGAGATGCTGACAGAGGTCAACTCAGTCAATGTTAAACTGCAAATGCGTCAAATGCAGTTTTCTTTATGTGCAGAGGAAACGATGACTAAAGAAAATGACGCAGACAGACTGCATGTAGAGACATCCCCTCTCTGATGTGGAAGCAATTAGTCTCCCACATGTTAGCAGTAAAGAAATGTCACCTGTTGATGCAGGCAAGAGTGCTGAAACACTTAAATGGGATTAGTTAGCGGCCAAAAGTTTCATCTTTAGATCCCCAGAGTATTTAAAAACAATCGATTGTTGGTTTAGATTTAAGAAACGACTATATGACCAAAGCTGCCTGAGAGGTCCAGGCTTTAATTAAGAAAGGATGTAGAAAATAAGAGTATTGAATGAGCACCTCAGGGCTGATTGGTTGATATTATTGTATTTCTGGTGAAATTATTAGGTTGTTTTTTTTAGACTATTTTTTTGTGATTTCTCCATGTAATGGATCTGCTTAGTTTTCACTTTCCACTTCACACAACTTTCACAGATTTTCTTGCCGAAAGCTTCCTTTAATCACCTTTTGTAATCTTCCATCAGCCTCCCTGCTTGAGTTAATGTTTGTGCATGTGACAAACACACAAACACAGTTCCAGAAATACACACAGTCACATGCACTCTCCTCAAGAAACCCACCTCACACTCTCATCACTTCTTCAACACATATTTTCTACATTTAGCACAGTCGTCTTCTTTGTATAGACATAAACACATCAAATGTTGCTTATTCAATTTTCTTCAGAGTGGAATATTTTGCTAACTTGGAGAGAAGAAGTCATTCTATCTTCACAGAAACATGCTTTCAACAGAATAACACAAATATGATCGGACATGCTTACGCAACAGCTTCCTGCTTCATGCTTTGGCACTATTATAAATGAAGTATGTTGACGTAAATCAAACTTAAAGTTCAGTATCTGCAGCTTTTTTGCAAGAGCCCAAGTTAGCATCTTTATGTGCTTTGAGACAGATATAGGAAAGACAAGACTGAGCAAAAAGATGATCCTTAAAGTGTCTGCAAAAGAAGCTGATTGTGAATCCAGATATCTCAGACTTCCCTCGTGGAGCCTCAATACAGAGGCTCAGAGACTCTAAAACATTAACCCTGCAGCTCTGCATATGTCTGCCAAATGCAAAAGCTTCCCCTGCAGTAATGTATAAAATAAATATCCCCAACTGTCTTTACATATGTACTCTATAAGCGCTTCACCATGCACATACCGGCCTGATACACACACACTCTCTCACTGTGATCTGGGTGCTGACATCTATCTCACCCCGTCCTGACCTACATGCTGTTTCCATGTCTGTAAAGTAGGTCTTTACTGTCCTGACATCGCCACCCTCCTCCAGCACGTCAGACCGCCTAACTTGCCATCCAAAGAGCATTTATTTTATTCAACTGTGGTAAGATAACAGCAATGGAAGAGGATATCAATTTACTTTTACTGCTAATGCAGTACGGACAGAGGAAGTGAAAGAGATGCATGAAATAGAAACCTTTACCAATAACACATCGTTTCTACGGCATCCTCCACTCATAGTGTTCCTTTTTGCATCTCGTCTCATGTAACTGGATTGATAAAGATAATGTTTGTAATACTATATCTATATTAGGGGTCGGCAGATATACTGATGATGATATTATGATACAAGTTATTAGTATTCATGAGACTGATAACGGATATTTGGAACTGATATGCATATACAGGAAGAATGAAAAACTTTCTGTCCAAATTTTGAATATTACAAACTCTCTCTCACTTTTAAAAATGTTTGTAGTTATATTTTGGGGCTTTTACACCTTTATTCAGAGAGGAGAGGACAGTAGATAGAGCAGGAAACTGGGAGAGAGTGGGGGAATGACATGCAGGAAAGGGGCTGAAGGCTGGGGTTCAACCATGGGCCGCCCGTTATATGGGCATGCAATTTATCCATCAGGCTTAATCCCCACCCAGAATATGACAAAGTCTTAACACAAGACTTTGATTCAGAATTAAAACTTCCAACATCATATACAGGAGTTAACCAGTTACACTTACAGTACAGTTACGGCACACAGTTGGGGAAGTCGGTCTAGCCAATCAGATCGAGGGGCATGAGATGAGACAGCGTGGTGAGTGAAAACAGAGACTGTTTTCGAAACGGCATGCTACATACTACCTAAGACTGTAGTAGGCAGTAGGTACTGTCTACTACATACTGCGTATGAATTTAGTATGCAGTATGACTGTTCTGTTCGATCTGTGTTGCAGTATGCTGAGCCAAGCTTCGCTGGATTTCTGATTTCGGAAAGTGGAAGTAAACAACGGCCAAGCTGATAGCGAAACTGCTTCTTTAGCATTCATTAATAATTTAAAAAGTTAAGAAGTGGTTTGCATGGAATTGAATGATTTTTACAGCATGGAGTGACCCAGTCAAAAAAGAAGTGTAACGTTAGCGCTATGCATCATGGGAAACAGTACGTGAGGGAGGCTGGTCCTCTGCATACTGAGAAATGTTCCTGAATCAGTACAATATCCGGGGAGTTTTGGAATAATGCAGATTATGTGCTTGTTCACATACTACTTACTACACAGTGAATTTTGGCCAAATCAGTACGTACTTCTAGTATAGTAGGCGGTTTTGAAAACAGCCAGACACACCGACAGGGGAGACAATGTAGCGGCCATTTTTTCCGCCATCAGTGGAATAAAACTCTAATACAAATAATCTTCCCAATGCTGATTATATGCCCAAGTTACCAGGCAAGGCCGATAATTGGTCAAAACCTTCTCAATATATCACTAGTATGTTGCGGTATAGGACATTTATTCATAGTAGTGACTTTCTACAGGTTCGTTTAGCATTAAAAGTGTGTTTTTTCATTAATTCAGTGAAATAATGTGAGATAAAAAGAGGAAGAAGAGGACATCACAGTGATTCTACAACCCTGTCACAGTAATACAACCTAAAATGCTCCTAAATGTCAAATTTCCCTCCAGATTTGTACATATCGATCAATATTTTACTGTAACTTCAACTAAAATATGCAAATATGTTGGAATCATTAGGGCATAACATTATCAAGTGCATTTATTCTACAGCATCCCAGCCCTTGTGAATTTCCTCTGAATAATGGCACATAGCTGTCTAATATCTGTGCAAATTCTAACATGACATCTGTCTCTGTACAGATATATATTTAAGGGTAAATATGGTCTTTATTGATGAGTTTAATTTTAGATAAAACTTGATGAGTCTTGTTAAAGTAGCTGATAGAGTTTGTTCTCTTACTTCCTGCTGCACTAACCATATTCTGCTTTCTAACACACACAGCTGTACGTTTCCCTGAGGGGGCTGCACACCAAGACATCAACCCATACAGATACATTTAAGAGATAAAAGCCTCTCACAGTAAATAATCGGCACAATTATGATAAGAGGTGCAGCGTTAGACATGCTTTTATATCATTTGTCTCAGTTATCAAAGTGGAGGTCCTCCCTCTCTGCACACAAACAGGGGAAGCCATTAGCCCGAGTCTCATTACAAGAGCAGGGAAGCCCTGCTTCTCCAGAGAGCAGAGTAACCTACATCTGTCTTCCATCTTCTGTTACGAGAGGAACACAGGATGGAGGAGATAGAGACGGGGAGAGGAGTGAGGAGGGATTCAGCCGATAAAGATCAGGGTTAACCTTCACCTTTGAACTCTGAGTTAGAAAGTCCAGTTAATAATAACTTTCAAGCTAAGGCTCTGATTTTAACTGTTACACAAATGCGTGTGTTATATCATGAAAACATTTACATGGCATTTCCTGGATCTCACATGAGCCCTGAAGGTGGAACAAAAGAAAGACTCTTCATCACGTGTGAACAATCATCACATAGAGAATCTCAAATAGGGCATAAACACACTGAAGCGCTGCAAGATAACACCACTAAAAGCATTCTGTAGATGGTTTCATCCCAAGCATAAATGCAGGATCCCATCATCCTCTATTAGTGTGACATTTATGGGCCGTGTGTTTTCCAGGAGAAGAGGCTTTTCTGAAGTGTGTCAGCCTTGACTCCAAGCCAGAGGGAAGCCCTGAGATCAAACAGGAGTGTCCAAGAGATGTCAGCGTGCAAATGAGGAAGAAGAGAACACATCCTGTAGCTGTGCCTCTGCAAGAAACTAACTTTTACTTTTAAAAATCAGCATCAGAAGGACACAGACTCTGTTAGAAGTTTTCTAGCCTCTCTTAATAACTCCTTTACGAGCCTGGATGCAGCTTAGATCATCCAGCAGAGGTTGTTTATAATCCTAAAGTGAAGTTACAAACTGATGGATACAGAGTTTACAGAGTTATAACCTCACAACTCTGAAACTGTGAGAGGAAAACAGACTGGCTAGCTCTGTTCTCTGAAATCTCTCTTAAGGTTAAATGACATGCCTCACGTACAGAGGCGACTGTCCTTGAAGCAGGCAACTGAGTTCAGGTCCGACCCATCGCCCTTTGCACTCTCTCCCCCAGTTTCCCCCCTCTATCCACTGTCCTCCTCCCTCATTAAATGCACCAAACCCCCAAAATAATCACAAAATAACTCAAAAAACAAAATCCATCTTTAAACATTTTTGTTTCAGGTTCGGTCTCTCTTACATCAGTTATGCTCCAAAAAATGTCACAGCCTGTTTCTTTAAGTCATACCCTTTTTATCACAAAATGTTCTCTATCTTCAGATTTTTCATGAAAATGTCAAATCTGTTGTTACTGATAGTGGCATTGGCTTGTAATCCCTGTAACCACAAACCAGGATTTAAACCTTGAAGTTTAGTGGTGCCCAATCATTTTGATAAGTTGTTGATTTTAGGGTTGAAAGTAGAACAGAAATGATTATTGTGATGTTTATTAAAGATAATTGTTTGTCCCTTTATTTGATCAGACAGAGAGACAGGAAATGTGCGATGAGGACTGTTGCCTCTGCACATGGAGCGCCTGGTCTACAAACTGAGCCACACAGTCAGGCACCCACCAGATTGTGATGCTAATATGGCTCATTATGAGCTGTTTGATGTTAACAAGAATCTGCAAAGTGAGCAGCTTTAACTTTCTCCCCAAAAGAGGAAAAAAGAAGACTGCCCAGGCGCAGGTTTTTAGACTTTGGAGGTCTGACTATGACACTAGAATGAACCCTGGATGCTGGCATAGTTAAGTCTGTAAGAGCTTGGAGGCTGAAGGTGGTCATTCGGGGGTCTAGCGATTGAATCCTGCTTTTCTCTGTGCATTTTTTTATGGTGTCCGTGATGCGATGTAAGGCAATCATTTTAGCTGCAATACATAAAAGATGCAATAAAAAAATCACTCTCAATATGTGTGAATCTTGCAACTGAAGCAGATTTGCCAGTGAAATCTGGTCTAAATATGAACATTTAATCAACATCTACAGATAGTCAGTGAAAAACTTTGAACTATTTTTGAATATATCTTTAAAATAGTCGTCTCGTTTCAACAGTAAAAAGGCTCACTGAGCGTTATCTATACACAGGAAAACAGTCTCTTAAGAGTAAAAGCAGCAGAACACAATCCTGGAACCAATCGGCATCGATGATTTAGCTTCATTTTATCTCCAAAAACAAACATTTACTGAGTAATGCAGACAACAGTCTGCTCTTAAACATCATCTCTACTACTCATCATGAACACCAACTCCATCCTCACTTTGCTGGCTGCTCATCAGGCTGTAAATGAAGGCACCGCTCAGAAGGCTGGACGAAACGTTACTGTCACTCCCACAGGCTTTATTGTCGTCTCTGAGATTGAAACATAATCAGGTCTCTGTAAATCACTCTAACACTGTCTCCTCCCTCTCCTTCTCTCTGTCCTTACAGCAGCACGAACCTGGTTGCCCTCTTCACACTGTAAGCAGCAGGTTATCTATAAATCACTGAGAGGGTTAAATTCCTGCTCTGAACTGTGATTTTACAGATAAGTGAGGCTCCATTAAATACACTCTTTACTGGGACTTTACAGCCACTCAGGAGAGATCACTAAGACGTCATGTATTTTTAAAAGACAAGTTCAACAGATGATACTTTACCAGGCCTCTTTGTGCTTTCATCACCCCTCTTAAACTTCTACTATCCACTGGGCATGCTCAGTTTTACAGACACATCCTGCTTCTCTTTTAAACTTTCACACACATCCTTGACTGGACGCTTCCCAAAACAATCACAACTTTCTAACTTTTGGCTCTGAGATGCTCGCAGGGTCAGTGCCTTCTGCTATCTGAAGACAGAGACACTTGGAGAACAGCTCCACAGCAAGAATCAGCAACATAAAGACAGAGAGTAACATCAGTGTGAGGGCGTCTCTCTTACCTGCTACTCGGACCACCGCCCTCTCCGCCGGGTCCAGCACAGAGTCCTGGCTCTTCCTCTTCCTCCTCTCATGTTTGGACAGGTTCCAGGGTAAAGTGTCTCCAGGCAGCCCCGTAGGTCCCGACGGGCACGGGGACAACGACCCCCCTGAACGCTCGCTACGGAAGGACGGCTCGCTGACGCAGGAGCGCTCGCTTAGAGTATCATCATCTGAAGACTCCATGTTACTTTAAGAGCTGTAGGAGGGAGAGGAGAAGAAATTGAGGAGAGAAGGAGGAGAGAGATGTAGAGCAGAGGGGGAAGGGAGAGAAAGAAGGTCAGAAGAATGTAGGGAAAGAGAAGAAGGAGAAGGAGACTGTATTATTCATTGCTGCAGTCAGACGGATCACACAGGGACATGAATGATGCAAAGTTTCAAAGTAAAAGCACAGCAGTCATAATGTAATAATCAGGAAGAACTGGGTTAGTCATCAAGTCCAGGCGGCTGTAGAAGAGTTTTAGGAGGCTCTGACTTACAAGAAAATACAGAAAGAATCAAAGGAAATGATGAAAGAAGAGGAAAGCACATGACAGGAGAGATGAGGAGACAGATTACTGAGGCCTGGGTGGAGGAGCAGAGGGTGTGTAGGAAGTGTAACTTCAAGAAGGTTCATAAAGATTAATTCTTAAACTAATGTGTGACTTGTAATGTGTTCCTCACTTCCTATCGCTGCACTCAACCAATCAGGACCCAACAGGGAACTATTTTATTCATATACTGATCAGATAAGTGTTATTCTCTTAATTCCCATCATCCCTCAACCTCATTTTTATCCACACTAGCACAGACTCCGTGTATGTCAATGTTGGTTTGGAACTCTTGTACAGACTTATCAGGGTTACCACTCTTTTCCAGAGATCATTTTCCAGGACATTTTCATTGATGATCAAGCTGGTATGACAGTCTAAATTTAGTTCCTAATTTAGTTCCTAAATAGTCTAATATGTTCCTCTCAGTGGAAGTCTACATTGAAAGACATGTAGTCTATGGCTATCAATGAAATCATCTCTTACTTACTTAAAAATTATGGCAAATTGATAATAGAATAATGCAACCACAGATGTACAGCACTTCACTTTATTAGTGCAACCAAGTAACAATGATGGGCAACATCTCAGCTTTCTCTTTTCTCAAATAATATGAAATGAGCTAAGAAAAAAACAAAAGAGCCAGCAAAGGAATCAGGAAGCTGCCTTACTGAAATAATTAAATAATGATAATGATCAGAGGATCAGTGCATTAAAGACCTAAATAGAACTGAATGACAAAAATGGTCACAACTGTTTCTCAACTCAACTCAAACTCAAAATATACCTGCTTAATCATGATATTCATCCTGCTAAGTGGTCGATATAAAACAAAGCAAATGTCACGTTTCTTATTTGAGTTACCGTAAACTCTGAACAAATCGCACCGGTGTAAAGACGCACTCTGTATTTGAAGATCTCTCTGAGATTTAAAAAACTGTCTTCCTGCGTGGCGATGTCTATTATGATCAGCCATGTCTACAACGTGGAGTTTCTGGGCAGCTGTGTCGCTCTTTTTGTTCCGTTTGTTTTCACTATTGGGAGTTTGCACTCCTGTTACAGCAGGGGTTCTCAAACATTTTGGAGCCAGGGACCCCTTACAGGTGAGAAAATTGTCCAAGACCCCCTCATAATTGTAACACAGATTAAGCACACTAGTGATGTGTCATGATCAAAAGCTGCAGCTCTGAGAGCCGATGCTTTATCGTGAATCAGAGGAGCCGGCTCGCATCGAGAGAGAGACGACTCCCAGTTTCTTCCTTTCACTGCTTAGCTCTCTCAGTGCTCAGCCCCAGCTCTGCTCACAGCAGTACTTTGTTTTGATTGGTCAGCATGGCGGCCATGCGGCCAATCACATGTGATGATATAGGATACAGGTGATGGAGGGGAGGCTGTGTATCCTGGCTACATCTGTTCCTTCAGAGAGAGTCTTCTTGAAGACCGGGCAAATACTCACTGAGAGGAGAAATCGGATCAGCCCATCCAAGCTGAGGCATCTGATTTTTCTCAATGCCAACCTGAGGACATTAATAATGTTTGCTCCAGTTTGGTTCTGGTTCTGTTTAGTTGGGTTGGTTCTGGTTCTGTTTGTGTGAGTTGGTTCTGGTTCTGTTTGCTTGAGTTTGGTTCTGGTTCTGTTTGCTTGAGTTGGTTCTGGTTCTGTTTGCTTGAGTTCGGTTCTGGTTCGGTTCTGGTTCGGTTCTGGTTCGGTTCTGGTTCGGTTCTGGTATGGTTAGGTTCTGGTATGGTTCGGTTCTGGTATGGTTCGGTTCTGGTATGGTTCGGTTCTGGTTCGGTTGGGTTCCGGTACCGGTTCGGTTCTGGTTCGGTTCTGGTATGGTTCGGTTCTGGTATGGTTCGGTTCTGGTTCTGGTTCGGTTCGGTTCCGGTTCGGTTTTGGTTCGGTTCTGGTTCGGTTCTGGTTTGGTTCTGGTGCGGTTCTGATACGGTTCTGGTACGGTTCTGATAGGGTTCTGGTTCGATTCGGTTCGGTTCTGGTTCGGTTCTGGTTCAGTTCTGGTACGGTTCTGGTTCTGTTCTGATTCGGGTCTGTTTCTGTTCTGGTTGGGTTTGCTTGAGTTTGGTTCTGGTTCTGTTTGCTTGAGTTTGGTTCTGGTTCTGTTTGCTCAAGTTTGGTTCTGGTTCTAACCCTAACCCTAACCCTAATCCTAACCCTAACCCTAACCCTAACCCTAACCCTAATCCTAACCCTAACCCTAACCCTAATCCTAACCCTAATCCTAATCCTAACCCTAACCCTAACCCTAATCCTAACCCTAGCCCTAACCCTAACCCTAACCCTAACCCTAACCCTAACCCCTAATCCTAATCTTAACCCTAACCCTAACCCTAACCCTAATCCTAATCCTAACCCTAACCCTAATCCTACCCCTAACCCTAACCCTAACCCTAACCCTAATCCTAACCCTAACCCTAATCCTAACCCTAACCCTAATCCTAACCCTAACCCTAACCCTAACCCTAACCCTAACCCTAATCATAACCCTAACCCTAACCCTAACCCTAATCCTAACCCTAACCCTAACCCTAACCCTAATCCTAACCCTAACCCTAACCCTAATCTTAACCCTAACCCTAACCCTAACCCTAATCTTAACCCTAACCCTAACCCTAACCCTAACCCCTAACCCTAATCCTAACCTTAACCCTAATCCTAACCCTAACCCTAACCCTAATCCTAACCCTAACCTTAACCCTAACCCTAATCCTAACCCTAACCCTAACCCTAACCCGAACCCTAATCCTAACCCTAACCCTAATCCTACCCCTAACCCTTACCCTAACCCTAACCCTAACCCTAATCCTAACCCTAACCCTAACCCTAACCCTAACCCTAACCCTAATCCTAACCCTAACCCTAACCCTAATCTTAACCCTAACCCTAATCTTAACCCTAACCCTAACCCTAACCCTAATCCTAACCCTAACCCTAATCCTACCCCTAACCCTAATCCTACCCCTAACCCTAACCCTAACCCTAATCTTAACCCTAACCCTAACCCTAATCCTAACCCTAACCCTAATCCTACCCCTAACCCTAATCCTACCCCTAACCGTAACCCTAACCCTAATCTTAACCCTAACCCTAATCCTAACCCTAACCCTAACCCTAATCTTAACCCTAACCCTAATCTTAACCCTAACCCTAACCCTAACCCTAACCCCTAACCCTAATTCTAACCCTAACCCCAATCCTAACCCTAACCCTAACCCTAACCCTAACCCTAACCCGAACCCTAATCCTAACCCTAACCCTAATCCTACCCCTAACCCTAACCCTAACCCTAACCCTAACCCTAATCCTAACCCTAACCCTAATCCTAACCCTAACCCTAACCCTAATCCTAACCCTAACCCTAATCTTAACCCTAACCCTAACCCTAATCTTAACCCTAACCCTAACCCTAACCCTAATCTCAACCCTAACCCTAACCCTAACCTTAACCCTAATCCTAACCCTAACCCTAACCCTAATCCTAACCCTAACCTTAACCCTAACCCTAATCCTAACCCTAACCCTAACCCTAACCCGAACCCTAATCCTAACCCTAACCCTAATCCTACCCCTAACCCTTACCCTAACCCTAACCCTAACCCTAATCCTAACCCTAACCCTAATCCTAACCCTAACCCTAATCTTAACCCTAACCCTAACCCTAATCTTAACCCTAACCCTAACCCTAACCCTAATCTTAACCCTAACCCTAACCCTAACCCTAATCCTAACCCTAACCCTAATCCTACCCCTAACCCTAATCCTACCCCTAACCCTAACCCTAACCCTAATCTTAACCCTAACCCTAACCCTAATCCTAACCCTAACCCTAACCCTAATCCTACCCCTAACCCTAATCCTACCCCTAACCGTAACCCTAACCCTAATCTTAACCCTAACCCTAATCCTAACCCTAACCCTAACCCTAATCTTAACCCTAACCCTAATCTTAACCCTAACCCTAACCCTAACCCTAACCCCTAACCCTAATTCTAACCCTAACCCTAATTCTAACCCTAACCCTAATCTTAACCCTAACCCTAACCCTAATCCTAACCCTAACCCTAACCCTAATCCTAACCCTAACCCTAACCCTAACCCTAATCCTAACCCTAACCCTAACCCTAATCCTAACCCTAACCCTAACCCTAACCCTAACCCGAACCCTAATCCTAACCCTAACCCTAATCCTACCCCTAACCCTAACCCTAACCCTAACCCTAACCCTAATCCTAACCCTAACCCTAACCCTAATCCTAACCCTAACCCTAATCTTAACCCTAACCCTAACCCTAATCTTAACCCTAACCCTAACCCTAACCCTAATCTTAACCCTAACCCTAACCCTAACCCTAACCCTAATCCTAACCCTAACCCTAACCCTAACCCTAATCCTACCCCTAACCCTAACCCTAACCCTAATCTTAACCCTAACCCTAACCCTAACCCTAATCCTAACCCTAACCCTAACCCTAATCCTAACCCTAACCCTAACCCTAATCCTACCCCTAACCCTAACCCTAACCCTAATCTTAACCCTAACCCTAATCCTAACCCTAACCCTAACCCTAATCCTACCCCTAACCGTAACCCTAACCCTAATCTTAACCCTAACCCTAATCCTAACCCTAACCCTAACCCTAATCTTAACCCTAACCCTAACCCTAACCCTAATCTTAACCCTAACCCTAATCCTAACCCTAACCCTAACCCTAACCCTAGCCCTAACCCTAACACTAATCACAACCCTAACCCTAACCCTAATCTTAACCCTAACCCTAATCCTAACCCTAACCCTAACCCTAACCCTAGCCCTAACCCTAACACTAATCACAACCCTAACCCTAACCCTAATCTTAACCCTAACCCTAACCCTAACCCTAACACTAATCACAACCCTAACCCTAACACTAATCACAACCCTAACCCTAACCCTAACCCTAGCCCTAACCCTAACACTAATCACAACCCTAACCCTAATCACAACCCTAACCCTAACACTAATCACAACCCTAACCCTAACCCTAACACTAATCACAACCCTAACACTTATCACAACCCTAACCCCCCTGACAGATTTCTGCTCTCTCTGTCTTCCCCTCATTAGACTACAGGACAGTTTTCCTCTTCGCCTCAGTCTGTCTTAAAATGGTCAGCCCAACAGAAGTAGCTTTAATTCCAGTTTCATATGGTCTCTTCTTTGCAGACAATGGTTTTTGGAAGTGATTTTGAGCCCATGCAGTGAGTTCCACTACAGAGTCAGGTCTGTTTTTAATGCAAAGCCACCTGAGAGCTCAAAGATCAGGGAAATCCAATGTTGTTTTTTGGGCCTTGTCTCTTTTGATGATATTATGAACTGTAGATGAAGAAATACCCAAATTTCTTTGCATTTTCATGATGCATTTTTACGCAAAACCTTTTCCCATCTTTGCTTTGGAGGGACTTAACCTCCCTAGAATGTCCATTTTTATATCAAGTCATGTTACTAACCTGTTGCAAATTGATCTAACTAGTTGGAATATGTTCCTTCAGGTGTTTTTTTAACATTACACAACATTTTCAGTGTTTTCTTTTCCCTGTTCCAACTTTTTTGGAAAGTTACGACTTTAAAATTTCAAATGAGCCTCCATTGTTCATGAAACAATCAAAGTTTTCAGTTTTATCTTGATATCTTGTTTTTGCACTATTTTCAAACAGAAATAGGGTTTAAATGATTTGATTTGGCTGCATGGTGGTGCAGTGGGTAGCAAGAAGGTTCCTGGTTTGAGTCCCCGGTCCCCGACCTTTCTACTCCGGCTTCCTCCCTCAGTCCAAAAATATGCACACCAGGTTGATTGATCACTCTAAATTGCCTGTATGTGTGCGTGTGTGCATGATTGGTTGTCTTTCTCTCTATGTTTGCCCTGTGATAGGTTGGCCACCTGTCCAGGGTGTACCCTGCCTTCAGCCTGAAGTCAGTTGGGATTGGCTCCACCCCCCAGTGACCCCAAACGAGATAAGCTGTCAAGATAATGGATGGATGGATGATTTGATTTGATTGATTTAGATTTTCCCTAGTTTTTTTTTAAATTAATGGACGAATAAGTAAAGTTCCATTTAATTGGAGAGTGACTGTCCAACAAATGTTGTTAGTCTGAAAAAGACTAACACTGATGAACACCAATGAATGCTTATCTCAGAACCTCATCTAAAGAGAAAAAATAAAATAAGAGAAAGACTGTATCAATATAAAGTAAAACATCAGCTAACAAAGATACACTTTAACTAATTAAAGGTTTACACAATGTGTTTTATTGACAGTGGTATGGTGCCAGAAGGACGACTGTGCTTGGATTGAGGGATGTAAAAGAATGAGTGTCTTAACAGAGACAATTCAGCAGACTTAACTGAGACAAGAAGCAACGGCGGAAGAGAGAGAGGGGGAGAGAGAGGGGGATGAGATTTCAAAGCTTGTCTAGTGTTGCTATTTTTAAAGAAGAGTCAATACAGAGGGAGGAGAGAGGAGAGCTTTTCTCATCTCTATCCCACTCTTTGTCTTTTCTCTTTTTTTAATCTTTCTCTCTCTCTATCTGTCTCATCCATCCTCATATTTAGACCATTTATCGGCCTTGACTTTATATTCATCACACGTTTGTTGAACTTGCTGTGTAAGCATACACGAAATGGAGGTGTGTGAGATTGAACGCATGTGGACCCAGAGGACCTGATGCTCTGATCTGTCCATCAAATAATCAATACTCGTCCAGACAGAATGAATTGGCTGTTACTGGCTCTTATTTTCAGGCACCATAGGGGGACTGGGGAGTTTAGCAGGTCAGTGATATCCTGCTGTGTGCTGCTGCTAAAATGAGTTTGAATCGAGCAAACAGACTTCCTGTACATCATTTGTTTTCTGCTTTTGATTAGTCACTAAATTTTTGACAGCTTTATGGTTGTTCTTTTCTTAAAACAAAATCACTGTATGACTTACCCTTCAAAAACATCGTCTACTATCTTATAATCTAGTTCAGAAATTGTCTTTAAATGCTGACAATGAATTTTTAATTTCATAGACTCTGCAAAATATGGACATACTTCAGCGACATCACCCATTATTTCCTGACAAGGTGTTATGAGACCCAAAGATGGGTTGCCATATTGGAAATGCTGACTGTTACAAACTTCCCATTGTTAGCAGCACGTAGCATGTCGATGCGAAACGATGCTAGGCCCGATGTTCCCTGCAAGCTGAGAAGGAGGCAAAGATGACGTGCTGGAATTGAGGTGTAAGCTAACGGTGGGTCCTTCTACCCACCGTTATGGAGAATGTAAGATCTATCTACGATAAGGTGGACGAGCTAACCCAGCACCAGAGGGAATACTGGCAGAGTAGCATGCTAACAGAGCTAATACCGGACACGAATGCCACATTGGAAGGATTTCACCTGCTGTGGGCGGACAGGATACAGGAGAGCAAGACTGAGCACACTGGTGAAGAAGGCCAGCTCAGTCCTGGACCCTGTGGAGGTGGTGGCTGACAGGAGAACTATGGCCAAGCTGTCGTCTCTGATGAACATTTTTTATCTATATATATTCTTGTTGAAATTATTGTACTGTACACCTTCTTGTTTGCTGCTGTAACTCCATGAATTCCCCCGTTGTGGGACGAATAAAGGAGTATCTTATCTTATCTTATCTTATTGCCTTGCTACCTGGAAATAAGCTACAACTGTCAATCACATAAGCCATGCCTCAAATTATGCATAAGGGCCTGTTTCCACTAAGTGCGTTTGTTGAACTCCCAGTGCCCATGACCTCAAATTCAGCGCACTCTCACTGGCATTGCTATAGGTTATGAAAGGTGGGATTTTACAAAGGAAACAGAAAAGCAATTGAAAGAACTATTTAGTAGCATTAAAAGCAGCTCTACACCTAGATGTAGTACCCGAAAAAGTCAGTGTCATTAGTTTCTCCTCATCATGGAACTCCGCCATTGTTGTTGATAAAGTTGATATCAGAATCCGTTCCTTCTTGATTCGGATTGCTCAGTGATGGAGAAGTGACATTGATGAAAGTTGAACTTTTCTAACTGACAGCGCTGTGAGCTCAGCTCAGCTGCATTGATTTTGTACAGGAAATAGGTGCAGCCAGTGCAAACAATGCTGTTAGTGGGCACAGGCCCTAACACTCAGCCAAAGATAATCAAATGGAAATGTTCTAATAATGCACTGAAAGTGGTGTTACTAATGAATAAATGGAGTAAAGAGACCAAATAAGGTTGCTTTATTTACCAGGTCGTAAGCTTGTTCACTTCCTGTAACAATAAGCAACTTGATATGAGCTTCAATGTAGTCTCCTTGGCTTCTAAAGACACCTTCAAATGCAGGTTTTCATTTTTCAACACTGGAGGTTGCTGCTTGACAAAAGAAATGTATAACATTGTGACAACATGTTGTTGACAATGATGACTTTTTTCAAAGATTGGCAGACAGACAACAGGGTTTAAGGTTATTGGTATCTGTTAGAAAAATCTTTACCCTGAATCTTCCCTCTGCTCCATTCAGGTGTGTCAGCTAGCCAAGCATGCACAGTACTTGAAGTGAAGTGGAAGCAGCTAAATGTCATTCAGCCATTGCTCATTGTGTTAGTTACACCTGTTACACCCTTTCCCACTGTGACATGTTATCTCTTCTGATGAACAGATAAAATAGAAGCTGAAATTCAGGGACTTCAGGATATCAGATGATGAACTCCCTGGTAATGTCTATTTACAAGTATTGGAATATATCTTGGATAATTTATGTGTCTATCAGATAACTAAACTTGTGAATTTTCAGGATTTTTCCCCCTGAAATAGATTTGAAGTCTCCAAATCTACAAGTGATCCCGTTTGTTTCATAAGTCACCCACTAACAAGCAGTCAGAGAAAACGGTCACTCTGGCATCTGAGAAACTCCCGTCAGCAAACAGCCAGCTTAAACTGTGAGCACTTTATATGAAGCCAACAATCTCCTGCTGCCGGACAGAGTCCCTGACAGCAGATTAACTGTGGAGTGACCTGAGCGTTGGTCACAGGGTGGGAATGTTTCTGTGAGCGATGTGCGAGTCCAGCACGACGGCCGGGATTTCCATATGAGCTGCTGCTGCTGCCAAAAACCCTCCTCCTCCTCCTCATTCCCCTCCTCTAGCTGGCCCCTGGCTAGACCACTGGCAAAACCCCACTTCCTGAATCCCCCTGTCTCCACAGCAACACAGCCAGGAAGAGGTTAAAACCTTCCCAGAATCCCCTGCGGTTCTTTGGTGTATGGTGGAGTATGTAAGTTCTCTCAGCCCTGTGCTGCTGTTTCTTTCTTACCGTGTGTGTTTAAAGTCAGTTTCCCCGCTGCTCGCTGACAGTGAGTCAGTGCCGCTGAAACGAGCGGTTTTAAAAATAGAGCCTGAATGGAGCTTCAAAGCTCCACTGTGTCATTAGAGCTCTGTGAGGGGAAACAGAGATGTTGGGAGAAGAAAGACACAGCAGCAGAAACTCTGGAGGAGCAGAGAGAGAGTGAGATCACATCCTGATGAGACCCTCACTGAGGCATTTTTACTATCACAGCAACACGTTCACACACTGACACATTTAGTTACTCACAACTTTGGAGTCCGACTGCAAGCGCCGACTGTTTCATTAAAGCTTCTATAAAACTCCAGAAATCTTTAAGCATGTGGTCAAAAATGCCCCCACATTTTCCCTAGTCCCCTACTTCAACTGTTTTTATTTATCTTAATTGACTTATTGTTTATTTATGAATTATTTTACTTTAAACACATTTCACAGACTCAAAGGTGGATGTGTTTAAAGCTCCTGTGAGGTGTTTTCTGCTGGTTATGAAACAGACTGAGATGAACTGTGAAGCCTCTTCGTGACAGACAAAGTCAAACAAAACCATCAGCAAAAAGATTGAGAATATCTGTATCATACTTTTTAACACCTGTAACTTCTGTGAAGGGGTAAGATTCAAATGTGACTATTTACAGGTCCAGTTAAAGCTGGTGTTGGTAGTCAGATTTAGATACACTTTTTGTTATACTGGTTAAAATTATCTTTATGTCCCGATGGCAATCAATACATAATGTGTTCTTAAAAAAGAGTCCTAGATGGAGTCCTGAGGAAATGCTACATTCAAATTCATGCTAGTTTTCTGCAACTACCAACCCTAGCTTGAAGTAAACCTTCTTTTACTTTTTCCACAGTAAATATTCACAGTGAGTGTTAAAAGGATACAGGTTGAGATGTTTATGTCAGAAAACTTGCACACGGACAGGATTGGATCAGCAAAGCAATAAAAGGTTTCACTTTTTGTCCATAGGGGGCGACAAATCGGCACAAACATGAAATTCCCCACTGGTGCTTTAAACTGCTGGATGTCTAAAGATGAGTCCAAAACCCAAACACATCAGGTTCATTTTCAAAGGGAGACAAAAAGGGAAAGATGTCTATATATCTATTAATACTCAGATATGATGACCAGGAAGGAGAGAATGTTTGCTACTTTTTCTTGTCATGTCTAGATCATCAAAATTTACCAAAGGTCATACAGTCTGTCCCTCGTCAAATGACTTAATGTTTCTGGTATGGATAGATCTATTTTGTTTTAATTCTAGACACAATGGAGACTGTGTGTGTCTTTTTTTTCTTTTACAGTTTGAGTCTGTCCTTATTTTCACAATCTGTGGATCTCTACTTCTAAAGTTTTCCCAGCCTTTAATTCATGCCTATACATTTCTTTTATTGTCAAAAGTGTCACACTTCAAATGTCCATGTACTTTCAGATATTCAGAAGAAAAGCAGCTAATCCTAACATGTGACAAAGTTTTCTGCCAAGTGATACTGACTAATATAAAAGCAAATGGTACACAAAGTGCACCAAAGTTTTCAAACATTTGTACACACACACTTGTGTCCATGCTGAGCTCTTGGCTTGTGTCTCTTCCTGTGACAGCGTGCAGCAGCTGAATCAGACCGAGCAGGGATGCTGGAGGCCTGACCGTCCTGATTTATCACCACGACTGGGATTTACATGGACATGCTCTGTTCCCACAGCTCAGCCAGAGCAGGGTCTCTGTGTCTGTCTGCAATATGTGAGTGTTTGTATGTGTGTTTGAAACAAAAGAGGAGGGAGAAACGTACTGAGGATAAACAAAGAGAGGGATTGTCAGACAGAAGAGACGTCAAGGTTAAGCAGCGAGAGTCTGAGGAACAGATTAAGAAAGAGAAAAACAGACATGAGCAGAGTAACGGCTGCAACCGTCACTGCTCATCCTCCAGAGCAGCATTCCTGCTCTCTAACGGCCGCTGACATTTATGTTCAACAGACAGACATTACGCTCAATTCTGCCTGACAGACTTAGATAAAACAGAGCTACCTGAGCAGGAACACGTCTGATTCACACGTGATTTACTGTGTGAATTAAAGCTGCACAACCAGCAAGCACTATCACCTGTTTCCAGTCTTAATGCTGAGCTAGACTACTCATCACCTGGTTCTTCCTCCATAGTTAGGTCACAGGTAGGAAAATGGTATAAATCATCTCATGGAAGTTTTAAAAAAAGATGCAATAACATCTCCAAAATCTGAACCAACTCTTTGATGGTGTATTTTCAGACCTGTCTGACTTTAAGCTATAGGTTACACGGAGTAAAAAGTCAGTCATGTCAAGTCAGATTTATTTATAAAGCACATTTAAAAACACAGCAGAAGCTGACCAAAGTGCTGTACAATACATAAAAAAAACCACAATGTGAGACCAAACAAGCAATCATTTAAAAAGAGACAAACAAACAACAAGGGAAGCACAGCATTCGAAATGAGAACCTATTCAGGGCTAAAGGACTCAAATGCTAAAATATAAAAGTGTGTTTTGAGGAAAGTCTCAAAAGAGTCGACAGAGGGGGCGGCCCTGATTGAGGAGGGGAGGCTGTTCCAAAGACGAGGGGCCTTTACATTAAAAGCAGGGTCGCCCTTCAGCTTATATTTTGACCGGGGGAACTGCCAGGAGACCCACGTTAGAAGACCTCAGAGGCCTGGAGGTTTTGTAAGGGCTCAGGAGGTCCGTCATATAGTGAGGGGCCAGACCATTCAGAGCTTCAAAAACAAAAAGCAAAATCTTAAAATCAATTCTGAAGCGAATTAGAAGTCAGTGGAGGGAAGCCAAGACGGGGCTGATGTGATCCCTCTTCCTGGTACCAGTCAGAAGCCGGGCTGCAGTATTTTGGACCAGCTGCAGACGGGACAAGGTCCATTGAGTACATTTGGAAGGTGACTAGTTCTGCTATCACAGCAAAACAAATGTAATAGTCTAAGTAATCTTTACTGAAATACTGAAAATTCCCAGCCTTGTCACACTATTATGTTTTGTTTTATTTAATCTACAGAAACCTGAAACACTGTAAACCGGTATTAAAGTAAAGGACGTCAGTCTTTGCTCTGTTACGGTTTTCTTAAAGGGACAGTTCAGGTTTTTGAGGCGGGGCTGTGTGAGGTACTTTTCAACAGTCAGTGTATTATGTACAGTTGTTGTGTTGTCTCCACTATAAATGATTGGCTCATATCTGTTGCCTCTTCTACAAACCACTGACCCAAGCACTGAGCTGCATGCAGAGGTATACTCTCTGTTTTGCCGTCTTTGTTGTTGTTCTTACTATTTCAATCAATCAATCAATCTTTATTTAAGTAGGGCCAAATCACAACAAACGTTATCTCAAGACGCTTTTACAAACACAGGAGGTCTAGACCACTCTGTGTCAAATTATGAACAGAGACCCAACACCAAGGCAGGGTAAGACTCAGTCTTACCCCACCTTAATCCACCATGAGCATTGCACCTCGCAGTATTTAGCTAGTTACAGTGGCAAGGAAAAACTTCCTTTAACAGGCAGAAACCTCGAGCAGAACCAGACTCATATTAGACAGCCATCTGCCTCGACTGAGTTATTTCAGTTTCTCTTTGCAATACAAACTGAAGATAAACGTTTGGCCAGTGTCTTCTATTTTTTCTACTTTTCTCTTTCTTTTCTGTACAGCTGTTGGCTGGGGCTGTGGGTATGAGAGGGGGGACATGTTGTCTGTATTTGTTCTGCATGCTTCCTATGTGATGCTGTATTTGTGTCTGTTGGATGCCCTTGAAAAATAAGATGATACATCTTGAGGATCCTTTTCTATAAATTCAAATAAATACAAGGTCAATGCACAGAGTAAGAAATGCCAAGGTTAAAAGGTTGTCTGATGTCAAGGTGAAGTGACTAAAATCACATTTGACACGAAATGTTCTCTAAATGTAGGATTCATTAAGTGGCTGAAGTTTGTGGTACTTCTGACCTTGTCCACAGCTGTACATAGCTTGGCCTCTGTGTAGTACAGTTTCTCCTAACAGGACTGACTGCTGTGGAGTGTACGTAGCACACTAATGACACTTTAAAAAACTCAAACTACCCCTTTAAGTAGCACCCCAAACATCAAAAGGCTTCCAGTATATTTATCATGAGACAGTAATAAAAATGTGGTGTGTTACTAGTCCATAGTGACTAAGATGTCCCATCTTCCTCTTACCTCAGTGTGGGTTAATTTCATTATCTTGCTCTTAAACATGACAAGTCAAACACGGTTCCTTACATAAGTTTTTAAATCCAGATTATAAGTAGAGTAAGAGGATGAATGAGCAATTCTTCCCCTTAAAACACAGCCCCCGGTCATGATGAGTAACACACTGACAGACTGGATAAATGAACGTCTAGACTCAGCTCCCACACACACACACTCATACATTTATACACATGCATACTGTAAAGGCACAAACACAGACTGGACAGGCTTGCCAGCTATACTGTAGCTTATCACTCAGCATGACTGGACAGATAGAGAGTTAATTAAAGTGAGAGTAGAAGAAGAAGAAGTCCAGAGGCTGAGTGAAAGTGTGCACAGATTAACGAATGACTTATAAAAGACAGGGAGGTAAGACCAGAAGGCCGGAGTGGAGTCTGTTCTTTACTGCTGTCTTACACACACACACACGGATCAATATTTACAGCTCCAGGACGTCACTGTGAGCATCATAAAAGCAACAAAGTGAAGATAACGCATCAATTTTTCTGTGTCTCGATGTTTTATCTTATTTTGCTAACGATAAGATGCTGTCTGCAAACAAAGATCTGCAAATAACCACAGAGACTGCCAGCTAGACTCTCTCTCACACACAGAGACACACTCACACAGGGAGGAAGGATGGAAGTGCCAGTCAAGCATTTTACAAACAGAACACAGAGGATCTCCATAGTGTCAAAAACAGCCCAGAAATGACAGAGGAGACTGGGTGTTACAAGACTGGAAATCAAGACTTGCACATCACATAAAAGTGGGTTTGAAGCTCTCGTTGGTCTGTATTGTAACTATTAATTGTTTTTTTTTGTTGAATTATTCTAAATCTTATGATATTTATTTTCTTAACTTAGGGTTGTGGAGGCTATGTTGTTTTCCTGATGTCACGCACATCAGAATAATGACCATAAAGCTCTGTAATCATACAATCATGAATAACTGAGATAACCATTGGTTGCAACAAAATATGAACAACAGAGATCCACTGCCATGATGTCTACTTCTGGTGACAAATGCCGGTCAAATGAGTAAAAACATAATTCAAAGATCATGACGCTGTCTGAAAAAGACCCCTGACTAAATGAAATTACAGACAGTCTCAAATACAAACAATGCACCTCTTCATCCCCCAGCATCACAGACATGGTGGAGCTTTCCATCTCTATAACAAGCAGTAGTAAGGGGGTGTGTCCAGAGTCAGTGCAGAGGACAAAATGGGCGGAAGAGACCAACATATTTATAAATGTGTACCTGAAAACAATTGCAATGGATTATGAATATGGTGCTTCTTGTTTGTGTCCTATTCGGTCCGGCTGAGGAGAGTAGTCGCCTGCTAGATGGAGGTCCAGCATGAGGCTGTGAGTGACCATCTGCTACAAAGCTGCAGGAGGGGAAGCCCTGAATGTTGATTTTTTTATATCCTCTCCCTTTCTTTCTCTGACTGCACCCCCATAACAGTCACACTGAGGTTTTCCAGACAAACAGACAGACAGACAGCCTGCAGTGGTGGGGCCCTTTGGGATTCATAAGCAGGTGGAGGTGGTGTGAAAATGGAGCCTCCTCTGGATCAATATAATCTGCCTCTGATAGTTGTGCATATAAAACAGAGCTATATGGCTGCAGCTGGTGTCACCGGTTTAGCACGCATGCCGTCCTCTTTCTCTGTGTGATTGTGCAGGGGGGGAATGTGTTTGCATGAATGGACATCAGACATGGAGACCGTGCACGCAGGGCTGCAGACTGGGAGCCTCTTTGTCCAACACACCGCCTCTGTTTGCGTCCATAACACCAACTAATTACATTTTATCCATTTGTAGCTGCCTCTGTCTCAGTCTGCTGCTGAGTCTGTCATTAGTGGGGAACAAACCTCGGCAGCCCTTCTCACGACCCAGAAAGCCTCTCTCAGACTCACTGGCCGCTGCTCGTTTCAGCCCCAGCCCATTCGGAAACACAAATCACGAGCAGCGTGCTTCAGAAGATTGCACGGTTTCAGGCAATAACAGACTTTGTGGGGGTTTTATACTGAAAATATACAAATGGCATCTCCTTATATGTACATAGAGGCTGAAATCAACACGTTACTGATGAAGGAGAGAAGAAAGCATGGAGACAACACCTTATCAAGGCAAATAATTTAAAATGAATGCGTAAAACATCGATTACAGTCAAATAAAAGGTCCCCTAAACGTGTTTGTACGCTTTATGGATCATATATCCCATCTCGAGCTGACAGACCTGATTGATATCAATACTAATGATCAATTAATATCATTATAACACACGACATCTCTTGAAAACACATGATATTGATGATGTAATGATGCACAGGCTAGTGGTAATTCAGAAAAACTGCATGCTCCATAAGAGCTCCGGAGGCGCGTACCTTCACCGGGCAGCAGCGGTCCTCGAATCCGAGCGCAGAGCGAGGGAGGCCGGGGATGCTGCCACCGCCGCTCCGCTCTCCTCTCCTCGGATGGATGGATGTAGTGATGGACGAAGGATTGGATGATATCTGCTACCCTGTTACCCACGTTGTTTTCCTCAGACTACCAAAACTGGTCACACAGCCAGAGGAGGAAGAGGCTGTGAGGAAGAAGAGCAGGCAACGTAATCCAGATAGAAATGGCTGTCCGATTCTTCCTCCTGGCGTTCCCCCCTCTCTCTCTCTCTCTCTCTCTCTCTGTCTCTCTCTCTGTGTATCTCTCTCTCTCCTCTCCACAACCCCCACCAGCCCTCCTCTCCTGGTCACTCACCCACACTCTCTCTCTTTCTCTTCAATAGGCTGTTTTCACGGCTCTGACATTTAACCCATGTCCATTGAGTCCGTTTAGTGTCGCGTAAATCGAAATTTCGGTTGTAGTCCTGCGTCATCTGTGGCTCAGCAGCACCGCCAAACCCAGGCCGAAACACACACACACACACACACACACTCTCACTCTCACACACTTTCTTCCAATTCAGGGTGGACACAGAGGGAAATAGGGCGTTCACATTTTCATATTTGCAACAGCAACTCATTCATAAGCATTTTCAGGATTACAGAAGAGGAAGGAGCAGAGCTGGAACTTTCACATCACATGAGATAGCATTAATCTGGGTTTTTGTAATCCCCTCACACACACATACATACACTTGCACACACGATGGCT
Source organism: Notolabrus celidotus (assembly GCF_009762535.1). Taxonomy (NCBI): domain Eukaryota; kingdom Metazoa; phylum Chordata; class Actinopteri; order Labriformes; family Labridae; genus Notolabrus; species Notolabrus celidotus. Next base: position 27,338,466 of record NC_048287.1, on the reverse strand, counting down.
CCCTCCTCCCTCTTCAAACAGCTGGAGGAAGAGAGGGTGTAGCTCCAAAAGCAATTGATCACAGATGGAGTTGTGTTTACTAGCCAAGAGGGAGAAAGAGTTCACATTTTGGACTGACAAAGACATGTAGCTTGATTTTAGTCCCAGAGTCCCAGTAAGGGTTACTTAACTCAGGGGTTTACATGCATGTAATCTCATTTAGGTGTAGAGTGCATGCCATCCCTGCATTATTTTAATACTACACAAGGCATTGTTGCACTTGTATCAAACCAGATTTAGTAGATTAGAGCTCCATTAGTAAGACTCATAAATCGTGGATCTCAAATTAAGCAGATCTTGTCTGCAATTGTCCAACTGTGATATAATAAAATAGAAAGAGAATTGGCATGCTCACTCAAAGCTACTCATAAACTACTCTGTGGTGACCCAAAGTGGATAATACAATTGCAAAAATGTCAGCACTCGCAATTAAGTTGACAAACTTTCAATGTCAATGATCTGACAGAAGCAAAAAGAAGAAAAGGGATCCATCATCTGCAGACGGAGTCTCCTGGAGGTTTGAATGAGGAGTTTTCTTTCTCCTGTTTTCTGTAATAATTGTATTTTTGTATTGTGGTAATCCAATTTCTGATCACACAGTGGAGAGGTTGTTGAGGTGTTTCTTGTATTTCTTGAATTTTTATTTTATTTCATTTTATTTTTAATTATTATTATTATTTATTTTTTTAAATTAATTGTATTATTATTAATTTTTTTTGTGTTTTTTTTTTTTTGTATTTTATTATTTCTTATTTATTTAAAATATTATTTTGTGGGGCGCTGGTGGCCTGGCGGTTTAAGCGCCCCACATACAGAGGCTACAGTCCTCATCGCAGAGGTCGCTGGTTCGACTCCCGGCCGTGACAATTTCCTGCATGTCCTCCCCCACTCTCTACTTCCTGTCTCTCTTCAGCTGTCCTTTCTAATAAAGGCAAAAGCCAAAAAAACATAACTTTAAAATCTTATTTTGTCTCTGTGATTCTTGTGTTTACATTACTTGTTTTAATTTTGTATAATTTTTTAACAGGTGTTCTTTTGTGTCACCTGGCGACCGCCTGATAAATTGGACACACCCATCCAGTTGGTGAGACCATTGAGGGAATTGGCTTCTAGTGACAACATTTTAAGTGTGTTTTAGAGTCTTTTACGTCTTTGTTTTGGTTTCATGTCCTTGTGACCTGATTTGGAATTGCAGCTTTAATATCTCTTCAGTTGTTCCACTATACATTATCACAATCTTAATGTTTTAAAATGCACTTGTCAGCAACAAGCCATTAAGCATGAACACAATGTAGCATTTTGCAGCCAAAACAGATGCACACTTAACTCAGGAGATGGTGGAGACCAAAAGCAGAGCAATAAAAACGATTGTGTTTTTTACTGGAAGTCTATCATGAGGTGACTGAAAATACATGATGCCAAAAAATCCATGCTGAGGATTTCTGTGTCTGCTGGTTGTATTAATAAGGAGAGGCTTGCTAACAAAGGTAGGTGTTAATCTTTTGTTTTATTTTTTTACTTAAAAAGAGCAAAATGTCTTCTAATTCATACCCACCAGTGCTTCAAAGATCATCATCTGTTTAACGAGTAGAGAAAATACTTCACACTTGATTTTGCCATGATAGAGATGAAGAGCAGGGATGTGTGGATTCCATTTATTTTTTCATTAGTTTTTATTATTGCTATTATAAAGAAGGTCTGGAGAGCAGAATGCTGAACCAGAGTCTGACAGTAAAGGAGAGATGTTTGTATTTTTTATCAGGATTAGAGCGATTCATGGAAAATGATCTTGCATTGATTGATGTGTCTGACTGTCTGGCTCTCAGACTGATAAGACGCTGGGTCAATCGGGGACCTATCACTGGATTGCTTTGTGTTTGTTGGGGGTTATGGTGGTCTCGGTCCTTGTCGCAGGATAATCCAGACTCCATCTCAGCCGGTCAGATGGAGCGAGGTCTCTCTGGATTATCTGAGCTGCTGGCACTTTAATCAAACAGCAGCTAATGGACTGAATGACCTCATCATCGGAGGGCCGCTGTGACCACAAACAAAGAGTAAAGTTCATTTTTTCACTATCAGTTAATTATTAAAACAAAGCTGGATTGATTATTCCTCAGAGATAGTTGGACTGTAAACCTGAAGCTGGAGACATGAATCTGCTGCTCAGTGATGCCGTCTCTGGCTGTGAACTCAGAATAATTAGATCTACACAACTGAAACCTTGTGATGATGTGAGTCATGGCTCCAGGTGCTGCACTGTGTTGAGGAATTGGGGTCTGATTAGCTGGATTTTACACTTTAATGAGGCTGATGTGAGGAGTGAAGGAGGGTGCCTGTCTGCGGACACAGATTAAGTGAGTGAGTCATGCTTCATGGAAAGACTTCTTCTTTTTCACAAGAAAAGACAAAAGCCTCTGTGGAATTTAATGGATCTGATAATTACATATTCATCTGTATTTACAGTTTAGATTGTGGGAATAACCCCAAACGTATTCCTAATAGTCTCACAACCATTATTTTCTTATATTTTAACCCTAAATTTGCATTTTATTTTGCTTTTAGAACTTAGAAGTCAAGTACTTTTAATGAAACGTACATTTAAAATGTCCTGACTCTCAAAGCTGTTATCATCACATCTATGTTGGTATCATAAATGCATTAACTTCAACAACAACGTTTTAAGAGCATTGGGAAAAAAAGGAAAATGATACGTTAAGGACTTAAAAGTTAAAGTTTGCAACTTTAAAGCTCCCAGAACTACAAATACACATATCTTTAGATGTTCTTGGATGAGCCAATTTGAACAAACAGCAGGTGGAAATATGACCGAATGCATGCCTGAGATAGAGGCTGTCATAAATCAAGGCTCACAGCAGATAATGTGTAAACACCCTCTTTTAATTTCAGCACCAATCAGCCACTTAAGCTCATTGACTGTATTCAAATATGGACAACACGCCTACATCTCTAATCATTGTAAAAAAAAAAAAGAAAAAAGAATGAAGCCAAAATATCACTGCACTGACAATATCACTGACGTATTGCACTGGTGACGTAATTTAGAGCCAAGGCATGCACAGGAGCATCAGCAATCTGGCTGGAGGAGCCGCAGGACTGACGCCAAGCTCCTTCCATCACGCCCCTCCGCCAACTAAAAACGCATTTGCAGATAAACTGTCAAAGATCCCTCAGGTCGATACGGTCCATAGCGGAACAGACTCTTGTGTCAGTTTGAAGCAGACAGTTTAAGCTGTGGAAAGTTCAACACTTGGTTGTTTTTACTTTCCCTGTTCCACTTCTACTCTAATCATGTAAAGAACGCTGCAGGAGCCAAATTTGTAAACAGAGCTGTCAGTCATGATGTCACATTCCCTCTTTTTTGCATCAAATAACAAAAAATAATCTACAAAAATTAGCAATTTCAGGTAAATCAGTGTCATAGGAACCAACTGTAATCAAATGTTTGTGAAAAATGCATTTCACATTATTTTATAGTTTGACCCATGTTCCATCTGTTAATATGGAGGAGGCGGGCTTTATGACCTATACTGCAGCCAGTCACCAAGAGGAGCTTTAAATGTCCTGGCTTCACTTTCAGGGAGATACTGTGCAGTCCATCTTCTTATACAGTCCATGCTCTAGCTTTATTTGGTGAACGAACTTCTTACATCACAACCTTGTTGGGATTACATTTTCAAACATATGACTTGCTCTTCTAGCTTAAGGTTTTCTGGCCTTACTTTACTATTTGAATTGATTTCTATTGTCCTGTTGATTTGTTGTTATGTTTGTTGTCTTTGCTTATATCAAGAAAAAGGAAAGTGTGACGTCCTTGAAAATTAAACTTTGAATGAATGATATACGACTTGGCGATTTATTTGAGGCACAGGCAAGTGCACTAAAATGGTGCAGAAGTATTCTCTTTGATCACTAAAAGATTTTCATGAGTGATTTTGTAAAGGAAATATTACATACATTTTGTTAGAAATTTCAGGGATTATATTTGAATTCAACCAATTGTCAAACCTTGAATACATAACTCTCTAAAATGAAGTTTTGTTTTTAACCTTTCAGACTTTGTACAACTCTGCACTCAATCATTACAGGTGTACAAGACCTATTTTATTCACTGTTTCCTCATCTATAGTCCAAAACAATATGCTGTAAAAAATGAGTAACATATTTGTGGGATGCAAACTTTTTTATAACACCCCAAAAACTCCCACCTCTGTGTTCTCAGAGGAAATCAGGGAGGTTTTAGCAAAGAGGCTCCAGACCTGATGATTATACTCAGGCTGAAATCTTCACTCACAAGTGAACCTTAAGACTAACCTTAAATACAGCAGCACAATGATGGACTTTTAGCTATATCACTACAGATAAAGTAATCAGAAATATTTGCTAATAAAACCAGAAAGTGAGGAAAGTCTCAGCTCCTCATTGAGACAGTCTTCCAGCTGTGTAATCTGTGCATGTGGCTCCATCTTGTGGCATATTTGAGTCCCTCCTAATCCCATCAGTCAGAGTTAAACGCCTGTAATTGAATTAGGATGTCGAACAACATCCATTCATATCAGCCTTTCATCGCAGAGGTCCCTCTGCAGCGTTTTCTCACTAATCCGTTCAATGATTTTCTAAAATCAGGTCAGTGTGGGTTTAATAAAAGGACTGTAGTTTAACTCCCACTTAGAGGAGAGCAGAACGATATACGACGACCACAGCTGGAGGAGAGATATTACATCACTTACAGCAGCTGTGCGGAGGCTATATGGAAATAAATGCATGTTTGCTGTATACCATAACACACATCATGGGTTTGAATTATTTGCTGCGGTTTCATAACTCACTAACATCTGGATATTTCTAATTCATTGCTTCATGACAATTACAAAGTCAGCCTACTATCACCTTAAGAATATATCAAGGATTAAAGGACTTATGTCTCAGCAGGATGCAGAAAAACTCGTCCATGCATTTATCTTTAGCAGACTAGACTACTGTAACAGGGTCTTTACAGGACTCCCTAAAAAGTCCAGACGGCTGCAGCTCATACAGAATGCTGCTGCTCGAGTCCTAACAAGGACCAAGAAAGTAGACCACATCACTCCAGTTCTTAGATCTCTACACTGGCTTCCTGTCTGTCAGAGAACAGACTTTAAAATCCTTCTGATGGTTTATAAAGCACTGAATGGTTTAGGCCCAAAATACATTGCTGATCTGCTGCTACTTTATGAACCATCTGGACCTCTGAGGTCATCAGGTACTGGTCTGCTTTCAGTCCCTAGAGTCAGAATGAAACATGGTGAAGCAGCGTTCAGTCATTATGCACCACATATCTGGAACACACTCCCTGAAAGCTGTAGGTCCGCTCCAACTCTCACCTCTTTTAAATCAAAGATTAAGACCTTTTTATATGACACTGCCTTCCTATCTTAGCTTATTTTAACTCACTTTAAATGCAAATTTTAATTTTGTGTTTTATTATATTTGTCATTTTAATTGTGCTCTTTTATGCCTGTCTGAATGTTTCAAATGCTTTTAATGTTTTAATGTAAAGCACATTGAGCTGCCCTTCTGTATGAAATGTGCTATACAAATAAAGCTGCCTTGCCTTGCCTCATGAATTGGGCCTTTAATTAAAAAGCAGCGGACTACACTTCATGCCTCATCTTTCAATTAGTTACATGATTAATACTTTAGTCTATTAAGTGTTGAAATAATGTATAAATGCTTATCATATTTTCCCAGAGCCCAAAGTGACGTTTACTGCTGAAGAGTGACAAAAAATCATCAACTCACATTGACGAGCCAGGAGCTAGAAAACGTTTGATTCTTCTGCACGAAAACTGTCAGAAATCATCGATTGGACATTAAGATAGTTTACTTTTACATTTTTTACATCAACCACTTCATTCATGGACTAATTGTTGCAGTTAATGGAAGACGCCTGAAGCCCACATGAGGCTGAGACAACAAGAATAAAAGACCTCAGATAAAATCAGGAAAAATAATTTGTGCACCTTTAAGTTGTTTTTGTCATTCAAATTTTTTTGTCACAAGGAAGTGTTTGTAGTTTTCTGTTCATTCTACAATATACTCCTTACCATGGGTAGAAGTTCCATGTTGTATGGAACAGCCTGCCAGAGGATCTGAGAGGCACTGATAGATATATTGAGACTTTTAAATGTAAACTAAAAACGTATGTATTCAGTCTGGCTTTTATGTAGGGTTTAACAATTTTATTGCCTAGCTTTTATTAGAATATTGATTTAAATGTTGCTTTATTATTTTAGTAATTTTAACTGTTATCTTATTCTATTTTTACGTATTTATTCATTCATTTTTCATTTATTTTAACAATTTTTATTCATTATTTTGATGCTTTAACTTATTTTAATTACATTTTTGTACATATTCTATTGTTATTCTTATTTTTAATTTTATTATTATTATTTTTATTATTATCATTATTATCATTTTCCCCTAATATATCTTACCATTGTTTCATTTCTGCTTCTTTCTTGTTTTTCAATCGCTGTAAAGCACTTTGGGTTGCATTTGATTTGTATGAAAGGTGCTATTTAAATAAAGCTTGACTGATTGATTGATTGATTGATTGATGTTGGCTTAGGGTTAGGGGTTTGCTAAAAGCAAGTTAGTTTCATTAATCCACCAAAAGTATGCTGCTGATAAACTAATAAATATTCTGCAGTAACTTGTGTGCAGAGTTTGGTTCTGTAGTAGTCTTACAGTTTTTGACCTCTCATGTGGTGGAGTAAGAGTGCAGAGTAATATTCAGTGGAAAAGAACCTTAAATCCCAGTACCTGAGCTAATGTGCTTCCCACTACACCTGTGCACACATCTTAGGACAGAGGACAGAGACGGTAAAGGAAAAGACCAGAAGAAGAGGACAGTGGGTGATAACATTTATTTGCAAACTTGTACAGGTGAACAGGAAATATTGATCTCTGGTTAACTATACACAAGAACAGAACAGCAGACAGGTGTGTGTTCCCTCAGGGTGCTTGGTCTGCCTTGCCTGAGTGGCAGGGTGGAGGTGTGTATGTCCCCTCCTTCACCATCTTGTCCCGCTGCTGACGGATGGCGTACAGCCTCTGGTGCTGCAGGAGGAAGAGGAAGAGAGGGGAGTGTTGAGACAGGGTGTGATGCAGAGACCAGGAAAGAAAGGAAAGAAATGCTCTACATCCCTCCACCTTTGTGTTTCTCTTCTCCTCACACTAAGACATCAGTGATTCAAAGATTAGATTTTACTCTCACCATTTATCATTGTGCAAAATAAGAAGAACAAACGCTCCCTACGAGCTGTGATCAGAAAATCACCATCAGGATCATATTTAGAGGGTTATGATAATTCAGCTGAGATCAAGGCAGGCTTATAGCTACTGTTAAAACTAACATTTCAATCTTGAAGCGTCCTCTGTGGACTTTATTATGTGTCATACAGACAGGACATTGGATTGAGTCGGGGACTGGGAACAGAGAGCAGGTAGGACGTGTGGCAAAGGGCTGCAGGTCAGAATCAAACACAGGCCACCTGCTTTGAGATCTACAGCTTCCAAACATGGAACACACGAGTCAACCGCTTCCCGAACTGGCGCCCTCCTCAGTGGATTCCTTTTAGTTATCAACTTTTTTTAATTTTTTATTTATTTATACAGGACAGTTGAAGAGAGACAGGAAACGGGGGAGCAGAAAGTGGGGCTAGACATGCAGAGGACTGTAGCCTCTGTATATGGGGCGCCCTTGGACTGCTAGGCCACCAGCGCCCCAAGTTATCAACTTATTTTACAGAGATGACACATACTGCATGTCCATGGTGTTACATTCAACTAAATAATACAAATACAAACTAGACCAAATAGAACTTTAAAGGGACGATAATTTGAAGCCCTTGTTGTCCCTGATTTAGCTTTTATGGTTTAAACCACTAATCCTTCAATACAGACATTAAGACCAACGTTACTTTAGACCTTAGAGAACAACCACTGCAAGCTGTGATACAAAAAGTGAGTACAAATGGGAGGGAAAGAAAGAAATGTTTGCTCTTAAAAACATGAGCCACAGTGTTATGATTCTATATTTTTTATATTCATATGTTTGTAGAAGGCTTAAAGGTGCAATTGGTTGGAATGGGGTAAAAAACTATACTTTTTTTGTGCTGGGTTTGGAAAAAAAGTCATAACACCCATCAGTACTCATAGGTAAGTGAAGTAATATGAAACTATTGCAAAATCTCTGTGTTTTCCAACGCCTATGTATAAAGCAATGTTATTATTCCCCTCGTTCCTGTTATCACGGACCAATCAGAGCTACTCTACGACCCTCTGTCCTGCTTGGGCGAGTGGCGGCCCCTACTATGTCATCCTGATTGGCTGGGAAGCCACTACTTCCTCATAGAACGCACACAACGATCTTTTGTGGGCGGGGTTACAGGAGCAGAGAGGGGTTCTCTCCGAACTGATGTTTATATCACGACTACCAACAGTAGCTTTAATACCAAAATCTTTCAAATTGGTTGATGCTTTAATTTGTGAGGGCAGAGTATTCCAGATCTGCGGGCTGATGGCTGTTAGAGAACTGACTGAATGTTGTGTTGGCTCGTTTGTAGAGATCATCTAAGATCATGTGGCTGACTCTAGTCCAGAGAAGAGGTCATCCACTCACGTAAAAATAAAAGATTCATAAAAATGAATCAAAGTTAAACTCCTTCTACATTCTGAGCCATGACTCTGCAGATAACACAGATAATATGATGCGAGCGTCATGTTTTCTATTCATCTCAAATCAGCAAGTCATCCTGCGTCATCTCCATCATCTGATAGAACGAGACGTGGCTCAGAGAGAGAGAGAGAGAGAAAGTCTGAATGTCTGGATGCAGGCAGAAAGTTCCTGCTGCTGCAGCACATTCACAGAAAGCATGCAGAGCATCTGTCAATCTGTCCTCTGCTGACTCACGCAGCAATTAAGAGCGACCTCAGTTGAGCTCTCGCTGTAGAGAAAGGATTAGACATGGATGCTAATTTTACTGCTGAATAAGCTTCTGTCTTTAATTCATAATCATTTTGAGTTATTCAAAAATGTCTTTACTCTCTTCTCTCCCTCCCTCCAACCAATCACCTCAAGCTGTGTACTAAAGTCACGTCATGTAATGTTGCTCAGGATAACAGGAATACCAACTTGTTTGATATATGGGCCTCATAAAGGTCTCCTGGCCTTTGCAGGGTAATTACTCCTGATATTTGCAAACAATTCAGAGTGTGGTGGAATACTGAGAGAATGACATTTACGCTTGCACAACAGGCTGAGGTGTTGGCAGCCAGTTATTTGCAGAACAAATGATGCAAATGTGACTCTCCTCATGCTTTAATTCTACACAGGGCCCACAAAGACTCAATGCTGTGAACCAATAACATGAAAGAGAAGTGATGGAGCATTCACACACACACGTACCGTCTTCTGCCTGTGCATGCACTCATAGAAATCCTCAAACTCCAGCTTGCACTCCTGTTTGGCGCGGGTCTGCCCGATGCCGTGAGAGCATTCGATCCACTCCTTCTCGAAGGCGTGGCAGCGTGCGGCTCTCTGGTTGGGCTGCTGCCCGCTCTGCACTAGCATCCAGCGGTCTATGTCGATGCCGAGCCGCGACTGCACGTCCACCAACGGCATGATGCTGATGGAGAAGCAGGAAGGAAACGCTCAGGTTAGGGGGGAGGTGGAATGCAGAGACACATTTATCTAATGTAAAAACTTAAGAAGAGATGTTCAAGGGTTCAACATGTTGAGAAACTGTTGAGAGCTAATCAACAGGCTTTCCTTAAGAGAGCAGGTTTAGCCTCGTGGTTAAGTCACACACCCCATGTAAAGAGGCAACAGTCCCCTAGGTTCGATTCCAACCTGCAGCCCCTTTCCTGTATGTCCCTCCCCTCTCTCTTTCCTGGTTCCCTGCTCTATCCTCTTTCCTCTCCTCTCTGAATGAAGAGCCGAAAATATTACTAAAAATAAAAAGGCACACTTGTTAATAAAGGAAATTTAAAATGTACAAACCACAGAAGAATTATCTCAGCATTAAGACTCATTTTGTTTTAGAATCAGTCTCCTCAAAGAACATCGTCTTGATTGTTTTGACAAAGTTAAAACCGCTTTTTAAAATCTGTTATCATTTGTAAGAGAGAGAGATAGAGAGAGATAGAGAGAGAGAGAGAGAGAGAGAGAAAGAGAGAGAGAGAGAGAGAGAGAGAGAGAGAGAGAGAGAGAGAGAGAGAGAGAGGAGGGTGATGGCGCTGTGGCCTTTCTCAGCTGTGTTTGAGGTTAGAAATTTTGTAGGATACTGCACATGCTTCATATAACACTATATATAAGTAGTACTAATTATTGCCTAATTAGTAACCAGCATAAAATTCTCATATTTGAATCACTCTGTGTGCTCATAAAAACCTGGTGCAATAACATACCTTACTCTCCATTCATAAGATAGAAGTGTAGAAGTGTATACATCTCTTATATTTAATTCATTTTATTTAATCTTATTTTATTTCACCTTATCATTATTATTTTATTTTATTTGTATATATATTTTTTTTTTAACTATGTTGTCCTATTCTCATGTACTGTGTTGTAAGCTGCTGGAACAAGCAAATTTCCCCCAATGGATGATTAATAAAGTCTATCTATCTATCTATCTATCTATCTATCTATCTATCTATCTATCTATCTATCAAGATTGTAGTCAACTTTGACACATAAAAAGCGTGACTCGTATTCCTAAATCTTTCGTTAGTCTCACAGCTGATTAAAGTCTTACAAAGAGATATAAAACTTTGATTTTCACAGGATAATTTCCATTTATAAATAACAGAAGGAGCCTAAAGAGGACATGCATCCATATTAGTGCATCTCTTTAGTCTACTTAGATTATTTTTGACATTTTCAATCATTTATTACAGAAGTGAAGATGTAATAAATTCACTTATTACACATAAAGAAAAATGTATCAGACTTGTTTTCTTTAATTTAGATTGTTATGGACTACAGCTGAATAAAACATATCCCAAAATAAATCATTTTATTAAATTCTAGTTATTTTGAAATAACTAATACTCCTTTATATTATCATATCTTCTCGTAACCCCATGATAACAACTTATCCTTGGTTATTTTATTAAGATGTAGATTTGTAACAAAGCTGTTTTGTGCTGTTACAATGGATTATAAAGGATCAACTTTGTAAATAAATACATTTAATCATCTCTACATATTAGTTATCTTCGCGATCTTGATCCACAGTTACATGATTCAATTATGGCTTGAATAAAGGTCATTAATGTGACTCTATTCGTAAATAAAACTTCAATAAACACCTTTGTTTTTATTTCACACATATCAAATTAGCCAGTCGGCTAACAATGGCTAGCTAGCCAGAGCTCAGCTAACCACCAGAGACAAGCTGACTGACCTTACATGCAAAAGTAATTCTATATTAGACCTTTCAGTGTCTCGTTCAGGTCAATATGAGAGCACATAAACTAAGACTCCTTATTAAACCTGCCCCGTGGTGATATATTTGTTAGTAAGCAGCGTTTCAGTCTCCCTCAATGACAGCCCGTTCATGCTAACATCAGGAGGCTCTAAATTAATGCTATTTACAAAGTGTCGGTGTTTATTTTACAACATACAACTTCTGAAAGCTCACATGCTACAAAACGAGTCGTTAAATACCGATAATACTCAGAAAACATCCATATTTACCGTGTTTTGTAGGACTCGCTTTAACCTTCCACCGACTCAAAGCGTTACGCTTTACGGCTCAATACAACACGAACGTAAAATGACGTGATGTGTCGCAAAAAGACGCGACAGTGGTGTGGAGCGTTCTTTCTCTGTTACTGCCGCCTACTGGACAAGATTGAGGTGACAGATTGGGTCAAATACAAGGTGAAAACACTATATTTATCAACCATTAAATTATACAGGTAACCAAAACATTATATGAAACATTTCCTTTTTGTTTTGTTAATACTCAAAGATCCAGTTTCTTGGCATTTACCAATTGATTTAGGCCACAAAAGCCTAGTTTGTGCCGCTTTGTTTTTACACAAATTTGCCTTTATTTGCCTTAAATTAAACTTATAAATATCTCACCTTTTATGGATTTATATGTCTCTATTTTAACAGGAGAAAATAATCTCATGATACACAAATTTATAATCTGGACTATGATAAAAAAAAAAAACCTGTGTGATTGTATGAATTCTGCTTTTGGCTTTTTTGCACCATCTATGCTGTTTTTATAAAACTGTATTTTATTATATTTTATTGTATTTTATATTTAAATTTTAGATATTTAAAAGCTGGAAGAGAGAAACAGCATCTCGTTTTTCCTGTATGTCTCATATATACAGTGAAAATTGACAATAAAAACCTTTGAATCTTGAATTTGAACCTTTGAATCTGCATGGAACTCCCTTCAAAGCACTTTTAAAATGAATGCATTTTAAATCATTAGTTTAAAACTGTTTAACCTCTGATTGCACCTGTTTCAACTGAATTTGTGTTAACTTTTTAATTGTTGTTTTTAATTGATCATGATTATTTTAAGGTTTTATCTTTTATTTGCTTGTCATGCATTTTAATGTTTCTTTTATAAGCTTGACGTCATTGTAAATCAGGGCTTCGCTCTCAATGAATTTTGAGTTTAAATAAAGATAATTAATCATCTGAAACTTTTATTACTGGACTTGTACATTGATGACAAGCTTTTTCTTCTGGCTGGTATATTCATCTCTTCACTGCTCTCCAAACTCAAGGAGAACAATCAAACCCTACTGTGTGAAACATGTCAATAAAATGTCATGTATACATAAATATTTGACAAATCTGTTGCTTTTTATGACAAATAATCAACCAGATGCTTTATAAATGAAGATGTTGTTTTTGTATTAGATTGCTGATGTGATGAGATGGGATTCAATTTACCAGGTGTGTGTATTCTGTGGAAGTTTTGTGGAAAATGTGTGCAAATTGATGTTGATTTTGAACAAAAAACACATAAATTACATGACCCATTTCTTAAATTGCAACTTTTAATCTCAAATCAACTGGTAAAAAGCAGTATCAGGCAACTCAAAATGACAAAACAAAGCTCTCTATGGAACAATTTACATTTTTCCTACACATATTTTTTATATTCATTTTTTACTTTTTCATGACTTCCCCCCCTTCAGCAAAAGACTACAAGATTTTTTAAGATTTGAACTACAATGTTAGTAAAGGTACGACCCGACAGAGAACTCAACAATCATCAGTTATTGTGGTACACAGTGCAATTAACCACAACTCAAAGCTTTGGTGCAACATCAGATTGTGTTTATTTATTCTTCCCCAAAGGTCCACAAGTGGTCTTTCACAGTCCTGCATGTAGAACCCCACACAGCGCAGGGCTTTAACAGTGACAGGAAATACACAAACAATATAATAACACTTAAATATTGCTATCTATATACTCTAAAACCTTTCAAATAAGAACAGGACCACCCGTGGGCTTCATGGAAAATCTCCATTACCACTCACACTCCGTCTGTGGTACATTCGTGTGTTTTCTCACAGGCAGGCAGGCGGAAACAAGTGATAAGTGCAGACCAAACAAAGCACTGTCAAGTTCTGTAAGCAGCTAAATCCATAAAGCTACTCTGAGATGAAAAAGGTTTACAGGTTGATTCCTTTTCAGATGAAAGGAAACCTGGAGGTAACCTTTTTTTTGAAACTGAAGCACAGAGGTGATACAAAGCTAAGAAACAATTCAGGCAGGTGAGTATGATTAAAGAGAGCTTATCGGCATCGATATTTGAAGAGTTTGGCTCCAAAAGTAAAACTGACTTTGAAGAGATGATTAGTAAAAGAAAAACGGATAAAGGAAGAAATAAAAAACAGGATAATTACAGTCCTGGGATCATAAAGTTGATAAGATAACTTTAAAAATACTGATTGATAAACACGAGAAACCATTTATATAAAAAAAAAAGATTATACATGATTTTGGAGCCAAACTCTCCTTTAGTTACATCCAACATAAAAGGCCTTCAGGAGGTGATTTATTTTGGTTGTACCACAGACTTTAGTTTGCAACTGAAGTAAACTCACTCATAGCAACAGATGATCAAAGGCAAATCAAAAAGATAAATAAGATAAATTCAGATAAAGTGCACGAGTGCTCATTCAAAAACGAAGTGGGACAAACAGATACATTCATAAGGAGTCCATTCTCACACACTCACATACACACACACAAAGCTCAGGGGACCAAAACCACTGGTCCAGTCACATGACACACACCAGAACCAATCAGAGAGAGTTCTTACAATGAACAGAGAGCAGTGTCGGGTTATGGTACGAGCCCACTGACAAGCAACCTAGAAACAAGCTGCCCACCTCCCCTGCTTCATTCGTCATTTGGAATTTAAGAGTCTTTTTAAAAACTTGGCTACCAACTAGGTTTATTTACCAAACAGTATATAACCGCTTGATATGTATGGATGATTGTTTCATAATGAGAGAGAAAAGATGTTAAAAAGTGGCGCAGAGAAGCAGACATTTGCAGTACACAATAAATGGAAGCGAGTTCAGACATGCTGTGTGCAGTGGGTCCGCACTGTCAGGCAATCAGTGTAAGGTCGAACTTAAGTGATTGTTTTCTGGAGGAAATGCATTTCCACCACATGATGAACTGACAGATTATCAGAGCTTAAGTGACCAGTTTTCAGATATGTCAGATGAAATGATTAGTTAAAGCTCCTGTGAGGAACTTTTGGTTTGTGTTGATTTTGGCGCCCCCTGTGGACAAAGCGTGATACTGAACCTCTTGGCTAATCTTGTCCTGTACATATGAAAGTAGTGTTTCTGATGAAAAAAAAGATCTCATCCTTCTTTATTTTCTATGTCTGACGTGCAACTCATGATGAATCCTTGGCGTGGTCAGTTTGGAGGAGGCTGTTCCTGCTGTTCGGCAGGACTTGCCTGACACCTTGCCGTGGCAGGGAAGACGTACACAGAAAATAACTGCACTGAAACAAACAATCTTATCTGAGAGGGTTTGATTGATTTTGTTGGTTTTGAAGAGGCATCAGCATTCATATCAGTCTGCTTCATTTGCCAACTAAAAGCTCATCACTGGAGCCTCGAGCAAATTCCAAACCTCTGTTTCCACTTTTCACAATTTTAGTACTTGTAATTTTGTTATTGTCATATACTATATGCAATATCGTCACATACAGAAGTTGTAATTATTTTCTAATATAATTAATTAGCCCTTCCATATTTAACTGATTCTAAGCTTATCTTTAGTATATTTCAACTATTTCGCCACATACAGATCTACAAAATGACAACAGTCCTAAACCTGACATGATTTTAAAGCTCCTGTGAGGAACTTTCAGTTTACATTAATTTGGCGCCCCCTGTGGAGAAAGTGGTACCGCTTATTTTTTTGCTTATTTTGTCCTACAAGTTGTGTTTTTCTTACAAAAATCTCACAGTGTTATCTTAGCTCTAGAATATATCACTATTAAAAAAAAGGCTGTTTGGGAAGCATACAGTTTATCAGTCAGACTGACACCTACCCCCCCGTCAGCGGTTCTGGATGTTACAAATAAGGGAGTAGATCATCAGTCTTCCTACCGATAGTCTTGGTTTCTTCTGTAGTGTCATAAAGAGGCATCAATGTTAATTTCAGTCTGTTTTGTAGGCAGATAAAAAAAATCCTAACAGGAGCTTTAACATCGTAACCCTTTTTTTGCGAATGACAAATGTCTGTTTGTCAGTGCAGAACAGAAGGACAGACCTGTTTCATTCAGTCAATCAAATAAATGAACACAAAGGAATAAAACAGCTTCTCTCAGTGCAAATCAGCTCTTCATGTCATTGTCAGAACCCAATCTCTTATTCTTCTGTCTCCAAGAGCATCCTCTTCCTCTTCCTCTGTGCAGGGAAAGTGAGATTCGAGTGCAACTTCGTCCTCTCCAGTAAACTTTAACTTTCACCACCAGTGTAACAGAACCTCACTGCCTTTTTAATCCGCTCACACACGGCTCATGCAGACTCATGCACACAGCAAATGAAAATCAGATTCAAGGTTATCTGAATATAAATAGAAGAAAGAGAAGATAATAAAGCCACAATGGTAAAGTCCACATTCACTCACACATTGTTAGAAACATCCCCTTCGTCCTCTGAAAACAACCCTTCTCCTCCTGCTGTGCTTGGTGACGTGTCACCATGTCTCTTAATTTGAGTAATTCTTGTGGAAAATTTGTACCTCTTTTTTTTTCTTCTTCTTCTTTTTTTTTGCTTGAGTGGCCAAGGCATTTTGCACCGAGGAGTAAACATAAATCATCATATTATAAATCTCAGAGGTAGAACCCTGACAATGTTCTCAGTGAGGAGATTGACAGGTAGAAAGATAAGACAGGCGGACAAAGTAAACAAACTGTCTGTGTTTAAGACGGTGTGTGTGTGTGAGAGTCACAGAAGCAGCAAACAAGTAAAAACAGAGGATGAAAAGCTATGATGGAGGAAGGAAAGTAAAATAAAACTGTCGGGGACTCGTTAGTTTTTTGTGCAATCCTG
Organism: Notolabrus celidotus; assembly: GCF_009762535.1. Taxonomy (NCBI): domain Eukaryota; kingdom Metazoa; phylum Chordata; class Actinopteri; order Labriformes; family Labridae; genus Notolabrus; species Notolabrus celidotus. The sequence goes on along the minus strand of NC_048287.1, from coordinate 27,321,788 downwards.
AGAGCAGCGTTTCTCTCAGACGTAGAGGATGACGTTGCTGTCTGTGGGACAGTGAAGGCCTTCAGGGGGGTTCAGGGCTCGGCAGGAGGGGGGCTGTGGCTGTTGGCCTGCCGCCAGGTGGCAGCTTTTAGGGTGAGGGGAGTCACAGTCGTCGGATGTCAGCTCTGCGATGTCGTCAGACTGAGTGTCCGACATCTCCAGGTCGCTGCGGATGCTCTCCGGCTGAGCCAGCGTGACGTCTCGGAGCCCCTCCCTGATTGACGCGCCTGGAGACAGTCCCAACGCAGAGCCAGACAAAGCCCCGCCCCTTCTGGAGCTGCAGTCCTGAGGCTCCTCCCCTCCTGAGACAGTCGCCATGGCAGCAGAGCCAGGAGGCGGGGTAAGGTCCTCTTCGCTGGTCAGGCAGAGATGGCTGGGTTTGGTCTCGATGTCCACCTGGATCTCCAGGTTGGTGCAGTCCCTGCAGAGATTCACAACAAGTCAGACCCTGCATGAGGCTACCTTTGCTTTTTAAAACCAGAGGACTCAATTCTATAATAAATATATGAAATATGTGACCAACAGGGATTTATGCAGTTTGCATGGTAGCCACAAATGAGACACTAACATGAGATGATGGTTTTGGCTTTCAAAGTACTTAGTTGAGCTTTGTTTTTTGCATCTCCTCCATCGTAAATATAAACATCACATCTGACATTCAAATATATGGAGTTTAAAAGCATACAAGTGACACTTTAAGAAGAGTTGATTTTGCAGCAGAGACACTACAGAAGAAGAGCAAAGCGTCACCTGTCAGGTAGTGTGTAGGAGGAGATGATGGATCCAGCCATCCCTCGGGTGCTGGCACAGTCGCTCCCTGCCCCGAGGCTGCCTGTCTCCCTCTGGGCTGACTCTTTAGCCAGCTCCCCCGCCTGCACCTCCAACCTGAAGGGGATCATAAATAATTAATAACACTTATTTATCAATAACATGAATGAAGAGCAGACAAACAACTGACCAACAACTGTCAGGACTCCCTTATGCTACGTCACATCCAGATGTCTGTTTTTGACGCATGATCTACACCTGAGCTCTTCCTCACCTGCTGTACTTTCCGGTGCGTGTCCCCAGAGCGCCTCCAGCAAGCGTGTTAAAGTGTGGCGTGTCCCCCAGAGTCCCCGGGGCCACTGAGAGCCCCTCACTAGGGGAGGTGGTGCTCATCCCACTGACTGCTCCATCCAAACTGCTCTCTCCCAGGCTCGGGGACTTCAATGCTCTCCACGCATCTGCGACTGAAGAGTTCAAAGAGAATATTCCTCAGTCATAGTACATGTGAAAGGTGTGAATTCAAACACCTGGTGAAGAAGAACCTGTCGATTCGTTTTGTTGCGCTCACCTGTAATGGGGCCGTCGTCCTCATCAAAGTCGATCCTCACTCCTCGGCCCTTTCCTCTGCTCACTCCACAGCCTCCTCCCCGACACAGAGAGATGGGCACCACACCGTACACGTAGGCCAGCATGATGGGAACACCAATTCCTGAAAGTGACAGGAACAGACACTCTGAATAAACAGATATCCGGCTCATTGGATCCTAAACTTCTGCCTGCATTTAATTTATTTTTAATCTTCACAGAGGACGTTGAGGAGAGGAAGTTGGGTCAAAGTGTAATAAGAGGATTTGGATTAATTTTGTCCTTTCTGCCCCTCTATGACGTCTATACATTCAGAGCCATAAATAGACTATCATCCTAAAACAAATGAATGATTTAAGCTGCAAGAAAAGCAGGAAGCGACACATATATTTCCTGGTCTATTTCTCAGAGATGAGTAATCCTCTGATTGAATCATGTCTCTCTGTAATGAGTCATTTTTTGTTTGTTTGTTGCTGATTCAAGAAATTAAAAAGACATAATAAAATGAGGTGATCTTTCTTTCTATGAAGAGGTTCTCTACTCTTCATGATCGACAGCAGTGTGTCAAAACTCTGATAAACAAACTGTGCTTTCTTTTATTCATCCTGATAGATTGACAGTGAGAAAACAAGGCCTGGTGATCCCGTTGAGATGCTTACCCACGCTGACAGCTGCGATGACCGGGGCGGTGACGATGGACAAGGCCACGCCCCCTGTGATGGCCAGGTTCCTCCTGTGACGAGATGATTTCTTCAGCTCATAGTGGGCGTGGATCTGCAGCAGAGGACAGAGATGGTTAACACAAAGGACATGAGGAGGAGTGAAGCTGGGCGTGGGTAGGCTGCTTCAAGGTTGGAAACATTGAAATATAAAAGGTTATATCTACACTGTGCTACTAGAAAACTTCAGACTTCTTCAGACTTCTTCAGACAAGCAGAAGTCTCTAAGTGAAAGGTATACGTCATTCTTTTCCACAAGGGGGAGCTGCAGAGTGTTAATGTGCAAAAGCTCCTTCAGTGACCCTCCTCATGTCATTTCCTTCCTCTTGTATGTTTTAAAAAGGTCATTGCCCTTTAGCACACACCATTTCACCACTAATGGTTTTGTCTGTTAGAAAAAAAAACAGCATAACTAAAAACAAGAACACGACAGAGCCACTTAGAGTCATGTCCGTGTTCTCTGTAAACAGGAGATATGAGCTGTGAGGATCCTTCTGGGATTGCTTTGTCGACATATTTAACATTTTTCTTTTGCAGATTCAACATCCAAAATTAAAAGAGGGCATAAACTGGATGTTAAAGATCTTTCAGGATCTCTCTCATGATTACTTTTTCCTTTATACTGTGAATATTAATGTGATTCTTGGTCAGCATTTCTCATGTTACATCCTCCTCTTACTCAGCACTGTACAGATGTTTACATTTTATAGATATGTTTTACTTTTCGTTCTACATTTCTATTCACAATGACTTGCAGTTTTTGTTTTTGTTTCTCTTAAACCACAGTTAATCCCTTACTTATTCGTAAACACACTCGGCTATCTCTGATTCGGATGATCTCACAAGGACCTCAATATCATTAGGTATTTATTTCAGCTCTAAGGACACTTCGAAGGCCTCACACATATAGATCATTTCAGATGTGCAGTTCATAAGTTCACCACTGGCTTTTATTTTGAAGAGCCAAAGTCTCTCTCTTGGGTCAGTGTGATTGATGATGTGTCTCGAAACTGCTGTGTGGTGTTCAGGGGAAACAAAGGTACTTTCCAAGGAAAGCCTGTTTCAGATGAAGATGACATAATGCAACTGGAATTAAAATGAAAAGTTTTGAATGTCCTGAAATGTTGTAAATTCCAGATAATCAATGGAGGACTTTGTAAGAATGACTGTGGTTGCACTGTAAACTGTGTGTGTGTGTGTGTGGGTGTTTGTGTTATGAAAACTCTGTGGTTTTTCACTTCTGGTTTCAAAGAAAAACGTTGAGTGAAATGACCATGAAGATTGATAGAGTGTTACTCAATGTGAGAGACGTCTCAGTTAGCTACAAACCAGGGGAGAATGAGAGGAATTGCTGTTAGTGTGAACTGATCGTGTTTAAAGGACTCTCTGTTTGCTCCTGTGTTAAGTTTGAAACCCTCATACAACCAAACAAAGGCCATCTTTACTTTAAGTTCATCATACGTCTCTTTAAGCTAAAGCTGCTGCCTCTCATCGGGGTTCTCACCTTGCGTCCGACATAAACAGGGATACCGATGACCATGGCGGGAACAGCAATACCGGCGATGAGGGTGATGCCGACCGGAGCTCCGATCAGCGTGCCCAGCTGCCACAAAATCTTCTTCTTCCTGCTCCAAGGCTTCTTCCCCCAGAACGTACAACCAGATGGACTGACGGAGGGAAGGAAAGCAAAGATGAGGTTAAAGTTACAAAGTCAAAAAAAGATGAACAAACAGATAATATGAGAAGTGACATCATAAGTTTCAGTATACCTGAGGTAGTGCAGGTCAGAGATCTCCTTCATGCAGAGCCAGCAGAACTCACAGCCACACACAGCACAGGTCATGTGATTACAGCTCCCATCATTCATCTTGATGATGTAAGCACCACAGCGAGGGCATGGCTTGATGTCATCAGCTGGGGACAGAAAGAGGACAGGATCAGCATAAAGTTCACATCAAGATGAGACTAGTTTGAGCTTGTGTTTCTTTTAAGTTCCAGCTTTCTGCATCTGGATAAAAGCAGCTATCATGAATTAACTTCATGAACTGTGCAATAAAACATGGGCGTAGTCTCAGTGATGTCACCCGTTGGTTTCTGAAGAGGAGTTTTAAAGCCCAACAATGGCCGTCTTATTGGAACTGCTGACTCAAACTAACTTTCAGTCATCCTGGAAGCCTTGAATAGACGGTGGAAAAAGCCTCCTAGCAAGTCAATTTATACGCGCCTCTAATTGTGCCTCATTATAATCAAAGCGGATTAGTTTTACAGAGATTCATCACCATGAAGTATTTAGGAATGAAGAAAGAAGTCAGAGAGACCAAAGCTGTCTTTTTTTTGTATTAGGCAGTAGACGTGACAGCCTGTTGTAAAAGCTGGCATTTTTAATCTGGTCTCTTACGGGGCTTCCTCAATTTTCGGAGGCAGCCCCAAGTGGGCAATTTAGGAACTGCAGATGTTTTTCATTCTTCCCTGCATGAGGTCGCTGCTTGATTTACTGATCCTCAAATGTATCTAGGAGGTAAGCAGCTTTTGTTGCTGTTGGATAGCAAAAAGCTAGGAGTTTCCCCTCTTATAGTAGTATCAATGCACTCAGTGTGCGCTCACAGAGAAATTGAAAGAGTGTATTTCCCAAGATTACTAAAGCCTCTTATTAAAGCGCTCAACTTCCTCATACGAGTCCAGCGTTTCTCCCTGGCTCACTTTTGTTTCCAAATTCAACTTTGAACCCCATGAAAAAATATCCCAATGGGCTTCACCTTAACATAAACATAAATGTTCTAATATTTTTCAGGCCCCTCTCAGTCATGGGCCACAACTTTTCTACCCCTCAGGGCACCTCTGCCCTCGGCAAAGAGTCAGGAACAAATTCAGGGTTTTAAAGGCTTTGGCAAAATACATAAAAACCATGTCTTTAAATCCTCCAGGTAATCCAAATACCCCCGTATTAAAGCACAGAGCTCATAGTCTCAGTCTTCTTTGTAGCCTGTTAGATGTATTACACCACTTAAACTTAATCTGATTGCCTCTGAATCGACACAGTGATTCTTAAAAATGGTCAAAATAGTTGAGAATTCTCTCCAAAATAAGAGGAATAAAAAAAGAGATTCAGTCCAAGACAATAAATTCAAAATGTAAGACAAATCTAATCTGTATTTGAGCTCCTTTTGTTGTTGTTTTCTCTGTTTTGTCTCTTGTTAGCGACAGAATCAAAGCTCATTGGAGTAATGGATCAGACGGGCGCAGCAGTTTGTCCTCTGATGCATTTTAAAGGAGAGAAACCAGGAGAGGGTAGTCTGTGTTTGTCTCTGCTCTTTAAAGGGCATTTTGGCATTTTAACTTGAAGAGACTCTGACAGATGTTTGTGTGTGTGTGTGTGTGTGTGTGTGTGTGTGTGTGTGTGTGTGTGTGTGTGTGTGTGTGTGTGTGTGTGTGTGTGAGTAGTTGTTACTGTTTGTGTATTATGCTGACACGACTCTACAAACTCTCATGTCTCACTTTCGCCCTCGTTTTCTGCCTCTCCTTTCATTCTTTCCATTCCCCCTCTCTTTCCTCCGCTTTAATCTTGCCTCCTCTTATCTCTCCTTCACTGTCTCCGCACATTTGTCTGTAAACAGTTGACTAAGCAGCAGGTGTTAAACGCTCAGACAGACAGACAGACAGACAGACAGACAGACAGACAGAAAGACAGACAGACAGACAGACAGACAGACAGACAGACAGACAGACAGACAGACAGACAGACAGACAGACAGACAGACAGACAGAGAGGGAGCGGCTTGGATTTTTTTTATGAGTCAGTTTCTGTCTCCTGGATTGATGTCAGATCTTGTGAAGTCTTGGCAGAGCGAGGCAGAGTGGAAATGGTGAATTAAGGAGAGACAGAAGAGGAGAGGCAGAGGACAGCTGAAGGGATTTAACTAATAGATATTTAATCAAAATGGAATTAAAGACACACAAACACATGAAAGGAGGTTTGCACGCAAAAAGCCGATGATTGTTTGGATGTTCGTGTTCCTATCTGTCGTGACGACAACATCAATGTTAAAGGACCGCCTCAGGACTCTAGGAAAATTGCTCTCTTTAGGATAATCAGATTCATAACCGTCTCATGTCTTGGCTGTAGATATAAAGCTACTGCAAGGACACAGTTAGCGTAGCTTATCATAAAGAGTGTAAACATGAAGATGTCAACAATGACGATATCACGATTAAGTGGTTAAAACCCAAGCCCCCGTCACTCAGATTATGGATTGAGAAAGTTTATATATATATAGTATCTCACAAAAGTGAGTACACGCCTCATATTTCTGCACATATTTAATTATATCTTTTCATGGGACAACACTGCAGAAATGACACTTTGATACAATGTAAAGTAGTCAGTGTACAGCTTGTATAACAGTGTAAATTTACTGTCCCCTCAAAATAACTCAACACACAGCCATTAATGTCTAAATCACCGGCAACAAAAGTGAGTACACCTCTAAGTGAAAATGTCCAAATTGGGCCCAAAGTGTCAATATTTTGTGTGGCCACCATTATTTTCCAGCACTGCCTTCACGCTCTTGGGCATGGAGTTCACCAGAGCTTCACAGGTTGCCACTGGAATCCTCTTCCACTCCTCTATGATGACATCATGGAGCTGGTGGATATTGAGACCTTGCGCTCCTCCACCTTCCATTTGAGGACGCCCCACAGATGCTCAATAGGGTTTAGGTCTGGAGACATGCTTGGCCACTCCATCACCTTCACCCTCAGCTTCTTCAGCAAGGCAGTGGGCGTCTTGGAGGTGTGTTTGGGGTTGTTATAATGTTGGAATACTGTCCTGCGGCCCAGTTTTTGAAGGGAGGGGATCATGCTCTGCTTCAATATGTCACAGTACATGTTGGCATTCATGGTTCCCTCAATGAACTGTAGCTCCCCAGTGCCGGCAGCACTCATGCAGACCCAGACCATGACACTCCCACCACCATGCTCGACTGTAGGCAAGACACACTTGTCTTTGTACTCCTCACCTGGTTGCCCCCACACACCCTCACACCTTCTCAACCAAATAAGTTTATCTTGGTCTCATCAGACCACAAGACATGGTTCCAGTAATCCATGTTCTTAGTCTGCTGCCTTTAGCAAACTGCTTGCAGGTTTTCTTGTGCATCAGCTTTAGAATACATGTGAGGGGTGTACTCACTTTTGTGAGATACTGTATGTATTATTTACTCTTATTTGTTAATTCATGCATTTAAATGTATGTCTTTTGTGTTTTGTTTATTGTTATGTTATATTTTATGAAACCATATAGCAGCAGCTACAGTAAAAATGTATAAATGAATGTTAAAGTTGCCTAAACAAAAATAAAAACTAAGTTAATTTAAGGGGATAGTTCACTTTTTTTTAAGTGGGGTTGGTTCTTGTCAGTAAGCAGGGCAGAGAACAATGGGTGTAAAAATGCTCAGGTAAAAACAGAAAGCTTAAACTTTAAACAACAATGTTCATATTTCATCTAAATCTAAGCAAAAACAAAAGCAAACAAACAGAATAATAAATAAATGAACAAATTATGATATGTTTTGTATTTTCATAGACCAGAGGGATTCAAATCACACTGTACCATGTGCCTTTCTGCAGGACTTCATTTATATGCTGTTAAAAAAAAACGTACTTATGTAACGTTAGGAAAATAAATGTCAGGGTCGATTTTAAACTATTGTATGACAAGATGTCATGACATTCCCTAAAGTAGAAACTGTGATATAAATAGAGTCTCGTGCTCTGCTGAACGCTCATTCATCATACAGCAGCAAGAACACCAGGGAGTCTGACAGACGAGTCTGACTCAGTGCTCTGACAGCCCGAGGTGACTGACATGTGATGAAGACTGACAGAGACACAGAGACGAAGAGGCAGAGACTCCTCAGAGGTGTGAAAATATTTTCAAGAACGAAATGCAGCAGGAAGCGAATTTATCTGTCAGCACAAGCACACACACACAGAAACATATATCTGCACAACGTGTGTGTGTGTGTGTGTGTGTGTGTGTGTGTGTGTGTGTGTGTGTGTGTGTGTGTGTGTGTGTGTGTGTGTGTGTGTGTGTGTGTGTGTGTGTTTGAAAGTGTCAGACGGTGGTTACTTTTGATCTGTGCACTCTCAAGGGAGGCTGAGAGGTGTGTTTGTGTGAGTCTGTTCTCAGGACACTCACCGGGTCCCTGCTCCTGTGTGTAGCTGGGCGAGTGGTTGCTGTGTGTGTGCAGGGATTGCGCTCTCTGTTGGCGGGCCGAGTCGCAGGTCTGGTTGGGATGCCAGGCCTGTTTGCAGTGGTAGCAGAACTCTGCACCGCAGCCTTCTCTGCGACACACCAACCTGGGACAGCTGGCACAGCCTGAGGCAATGACGGCAAACCTGAGAGGAAGAGACAGATTAAGAGAAAAGTTAATAATTTAAAAATGTGGTGACTGGAGAAGTCAAATTATGAAGCCAGAAAACAGATTTTAAAATTATAGCGGGGCATTCAATTACAATCCTCCAATATGTTAAAGCTTCACTGAGCAGAATTGTTGAGCTGAGAATGAACTGCTCCATGTTTCTGTGGAGGAACTGAAAAACTGTGAGCATCAGCTCACAGCTCTACTGCTCAAACATGTTGATATGAGCCAAACGCCAAACGCCAAAGCATGAGACGTAGAGTAATCAACTTATTGGTGGATGAGTTCAGCAAGACAAATATTGGATAGCCTTTTTGGGCTCAGACCAGAGCTAAATGGCTTCTTGGCTGACATCAACAAGTGGTATGAGGACCCCAAACGCTACCTCAGGGTGAGATCTTTAAGCCGAAGTCACTAAGTCTGGGGACTTATTAACTGAGACGTAACTTTAGAAACACAGTTAACTCTGAAAAGGAAAAGATCTCTAATATGACCACTAATGAACACTTTCCAAAGCCTGAGAGCGCTCTGTAGTCTGAGAGAAGAGAGAGGAGACGTGATCAATGAAGTAATCACTTAGGAACAACACAGAGAGAGGAGACGAGATGAGGACGATCGATAAGAATCCACAAAGTTTAATACTGAGAGAAGACGGAGGAGTGGAGTGCTCACTGTGCTGAGGAGAGTAAATAAAGCAGAGACAGAGTTACTCTGACACAAACGCTGTGTTTAGAAGCGACACGTTGAAGAAAGGTTGAACCGGCAGGTTATTTCTGTCAACACTAGAACGAGCGTTGATAGATCGTGGCCTGTGATTCATGTTGTGATTCTTTATAAATAACAGGGAATGCAGTGAATCAAGAGAAACATAGAAATACTGTTTATAGATCCAGAAACATAAAGAATTTCCCAGATTCTTTGGCTGAGGACAAACCTTTCACCTAATTTGACGTCTATGTTTCGTCTTTATCACTCTCTCTCTCTCTCTCTCTCTCTCTCTCTCTCTCAAAGTTATGAACAGATGTAATATGCACACTTGACCATCTCTTCCTTATTTCAATCACTGTCTTTTATATTAGACCCCACATTATGTTATCCTTTTTGTAAGTAAATTCCCTAACCATCAAAATAACATTCAAATGTCTTTTCTTCTTTAAAGCACCTGTTTGTGTTGATTTTGGCGCCCCCTGTGGACAAAGTGATACCCCTAAACTCTTTGCTCTTTTCATCCTGTGTGTAAGTTGTGTTTTATTTTAACAAAGATGTCTTCCTGCTTTCTTTGAGCTATCAAAAATATGACTCAATATTAAAATTTGTTACGGAAAAGCTAAAAAGAGGCTGTTTTAATGCAGCACCGACCCTGTGGCAGCGTTTCCAGGCATCAGAAATAGTACAGAAATAGTCGGTCCTCATGCTGATGGTCTTTTTTGCTTTTGTTGGTCATATTAAGGCATCAGTTTTAATATCAGTCCGTTTCAAAACTGGCTCAAAGTCATTATAGAAGCTTTAATAACCTGTAAAAATACAAACAGGAAGCCACAAAACAAATATGAGGTGGTGAAAACTGACAGAAAAATTCTAAATGCAGCCACATCTAACTAAAGACTTTTCTCATTGTGTACTGAAGTTATCCCTAACACATTTTTAATTATTAAATGTTAAATTTAGCATAAAGGGTGGCATTTTACAACAATACTGACAAATAAAAGGCAATTAAAACGAGGGAGAGAGAGCTGTCAATCACTGCAGGAATCACAAAGGAGCCCAGTCATCAAATATTGTCACCAAGCAGAGCGTGGAGGAGTGAAAACAAAAGCAGAGAGGGATTTAAACATTTTCTGCTGTCAAACAAAGATGATGCCAGTTTTTTTTTGCAGGCTAGTCAGCTGCTTAAGTTATACTATTATGAAAGAATAAGAGCGTGGAAGAAGTGATAATTTAGCAAACTTGTAATTGTTTTGGCACGCCTCCAACGCACCAGCACCAACACGTCACTCATTTCCACCTCTTCAAATGCAGTGACAGGCCTGCTGTCAGGATGGCATAAATTAACAGATATCAGAGGAGACAAGAGTTTGCTCTCAGGACAAGATGAGACAAGAAGAGGCATTCCTGCAGAGACACTTCGCTGTTCGTCTGTGAGAACAGAGACATCGCTTCTGTCTCCAAACAAATGAAAAACAGCAGCTTCTTCTCAAATGATGCGAGGTCTCAGGGGTCAACTCACCACCAAACTGCCCCAACTTTTAAATTACAAAGTATAAACTTTCAATTTAACCACGGGAAACAAAAACACAGAGATGCCAGTTTGGCTTTTTTTTCTGCTGCGTCAGCGCTCTGCTGTGAGCTCGTCTAAACAGAAACAGAGCAGCACAGTTTCACATGAGTAATGAACACGCTCTCAACAACAACAAAAAAACGACGTCTTAACCAATTCCTTTTTTTAAAACTGACATGACCGCTGAGTGAAAACCTGAATGTACTGTTTCCCAAACTGCCGTGTTAGTCATTGTTTAGTGTTTCCCTGACTGTAAATGTGACCCTGCGTCTGTGTGAGGTAGTTTACTATCATATGTTCCCATCTTTATCTTCAAATTAAGCCTTACCTCCTTATTTTATACTGTAAGATGTTTACACCCACCATCATCTTGCACAGCTCCTCCTGTGCATCCTTATACGCATTTTAGATTTCCCTTCATAGTTATTTCTATCTAACTCTGTTTGGGTGCTCTAGCAGTAGCTTTCTTCTTCTTTGTTCTACTTCTGTGTTCATTGTTTTTGCACCAAAACTACAAGACAAATTTGTATGCTGTAACCGTCTTGGTGATAATCTTGACCAGGACTCCCCGGCAAAAGAGACATCTTCATGGGACTTTTCCAGGTCAAGAAAGTACATGTTTATGAGGAACATTCAAACCAGGCAATGCAAAGGGATTTGTTGTATATTCAGTGGGAAAAGGTTGCTTGCATGGAGAGTAGATGCCTCTCTCTGCTGCTGCCTTCATACTTGAGCGGAATTTGAACATTTTGTCAACAAGACAAAAATGTGAAGAGCCGGTTTGGCTTAAAAGAATCTCCAATCCTCTGTGGATTCTCTGAATTTTCCATGATTCAACCACATTGAGATCCATGACGCAACAAAATCAATGTTATCTGTCCTAATAAAACATGCTCACTTGGTCCTGTAGTTTATGCACACATCGCTGCTGAACAGTCAACATGTTTATGGATCAGACCGCCAACTTCCACTCCACTACCCTCAAGCTCATCTTGCTTTATTACTGCAAAGTCTACAACGATAAAGTATTTCATTATTGTGAAATGTATTCATCAAGCTGGATCTTGAGCTGGTTGAGTCAAAGCTGTGTTGCAATCCTGCAACACTAGATGAGAAGGGTTGTCAGAATAGCATGTGCATATTAAGGGATCCTGAATGCATCACGAACTGAAAAACTACACCACAAAAGGAGTTATGAACACATTCTTAAATGTTCTTTGTTATAACTCTTACCTCTCCTGGCAAATCAATGCTGTCCATGACTTTTAATCAAAATAATATCTACCTCACTGATTTGTACACAAATTCATGGGTTAAATATTTGATACTGATTGGTCAAAACCCCATAACAACAGGTTCAAATCATAGACTGTACCATACATGGACATAGTCATTGTGACGTGACCCATCAGTTTCTGAGGCCAATTATCTGCGGCCACCATGTTGGAAATGCTGACTCATTCTAACTTTTGGTCAACCTCAGAAGTGGCAAAGAGGTGAAGTAGAGGTGAGCTTTGGCCTCCTTGATGAAGCCTGATTTATAGGCCTACACACAAAGCTGACGCCATCGACTGTATAAAATATGGACGTAGTATCTGTGAAGTCACCCATCTGTTTCTGAAGAGCTGTTTTGAGACCAATCGGCGGCGACGGCCATATTGCTTCTGTCGAGCCAGTGTGACGTAAAGAGGCGGAGTTTGATCCTCCTAGCCAACAGCTGCAGTGTTCCCACAGGCAGCTGTGCCTCTCATTGGAAGACTCGTAATGTCAATATCTTAAAAATTGCCGCATTAGAAAAAAATTCACCCCCCTCAGAGTGAGAGCACATCGAGAAATTAGCTATCCAGACTACACTCGTCTTTTGTACCAGGCTGTAAACATGTTTATTTCTGCTGTAAAAATCAGCCTTTTGCCCATTCATGTGTATGTGACTTCAGGTACTTCAGGAGCCAGCCTCAAGCGGATCCTTGATGAACTGCAGTTTTTCACACTTCAGCATTGGACTCTTATTTTTAGACCGGAGGTTGCTGCTTGGATGACGCGCACCTCCTCCAAAATGAAACTGCACATACATAGAATCAACGCAAGCCCTGTGATTGGTCCGCTTGGTGGCATTGTATTTTCTGCATTTACAGCACTTCCAGGATCCTCGCTCATCGGCCGCACATCGGCCATGTATTTCATCTCCTCCTCTCTATTCTTCATGTAATCGTGTCTGTATAATAAACAGCAACATGTATCAGCTTTAGATTGACATAACACGCCCTGAATCGCTGTGGAAAAGTAAACAGAGATCGTAGCGGGGCCGGAAGCAGGCGACCGGCTATCAGAGAGACCACACTGCCCTCAAACGTTTCGGGGGAGAATTGCTGCACGAAACGGACACAACGACGCACAAGTATATAGTGCTCATGTCATTAACAGCTACGGTGTGCCTTCATGTCTTTCAAGTCAACCACGCCCCTAATTATGCAAAACTCACAACTTTAATATCTTCAAAAATAGAGAAAATTCCCCCCTTGTACAGTGTGTGGGGTTAGAGAAATGAGCTATCCAGACCGACACTGTTTTTAGTACAGGGCTGTAAACTTGCTGTAAAGATCAGCTTTCTGAATGTGGCTTTCAGTACATCTGGAGCCAGCCTCAAGTGGACACTCGAGGAACTGCAGTTTTTGGCACTTCTGCGTAGGCTTCATGTTTCAAGACCAGGAGTTGCCGCTTGGTCACTATACTTTCTTCCTCACTGTAGTAATTTACAAAACAGACTAACAGCCACACATCTCTTCATCCTCAGCTGCTGGCGTAGCTTAAAAAACAACCCGAGTAGACAACAAAGCAGACAGAAAAATAAATGCGTGTGTTCTCTTCATCCAGCTAACTCAGGAAGCACAGGTTGCCACGACAGCTTTTTTTTTCCTGAGAGAGCGTCCGACGTCAACGCTGTGTCACGATTGGCTGATTTTGATGCAAGAGTGGTTTAAACGGAAATTTCCAGGATGGAAGAGGAAACAAAGAGGGTGACAAAAAAACAAGGAGGGTTTTCGAGCGGCTTGTGTGATAATGTGGATGTTAATGTGTGAGGCACAATGAGACAAGAGTCAGGGGAGGAGAGAGGGATGAAAGGCGGAGGAGTTTTATGAGCGCTGACATGCTGCGTGTGGAGAGGAGACATGCACAGACAGTCCTGACAGCGTTCAGCTCCACCAGCAGCCACCTGGGAGTCCTGCTGAGCCTGTAAATACAACGTTACGACACACTCAATCACACACACACACACTGATATCAGCTTGTTTTTAACTGAACGTGCAGCAAACTGACTCACACACAAACCACCAGCAAACGCTACGTGTCACCTACGAAATCCAAAACGGTGACACCGAACCTGCACGACGAGTCCGGCGAGCACGTATTGATCTCTTTAATGAAGTCCCCAACTCCTGTTACCCCTGGCAACGCTCCCTCCTCTATGCTGCATCGATAGTCGCCATGGCAACTGACAGCCAGAGGGAAAGGCAGAAGGACGATGTTTGGATACTCAGACGTGACAATCACACAGGATGAGGACTTCACGGCTGGATGAGAAGAGCAGGTGAGAGGTGAGCAGCTGTGTTATGGTTGTATAAGACAGATTTACTGAGCAGAACTATCATCGTTATTATTCTCAGTCAAAGGACATTTATCAACCTTTCTAAGGAAGACATTTTGTCCTAAAACCTGTTTACGCAGCTCATAAGTTTGTCTTATTTGAGATTTACTCTTAGATAAGACTGTGAAAGGGGCGGCGTTGGCCTGGCAGTTCAGACTACAGCCTCTGCTGTAGGTTTGACTTCCCGCCTTGAACATTTGCTGCATGTCTTCCCCGACTCTCTGCTTCCTACATGACCTGTCTCTCATCAGCTGGCCTGTCCATTAAAGGCGAAGAAGGCCAAAAAAAAGACATTTTCCACAAAAAAAAGAAGACTGTAAAGAAAGACTGTGCACCTCCTGATCAGTTTCCTTCATAAGGCCCACCTTCTCCATGTTAGCAGATGAAACATGGGTCGAACATTAAACCAAAAGATATATCCAATAATCGTTTCCCAAAATAAAACATCTTTAAAGTTAAAGCTGATTTATGTCTCTGGGAAGTTTAGTTTATTGTCATGGTTTGATTAGTTTAGTTTCTTCCCTGTGTTTATTCTGTATTAGTTATCCTCTCTCCCCCTTAGTGTTTAGTGATCCATGTCTCTTGTTGTGTTTCTTAGTCTTGTCTTGTGTTTACTGTTTTATTTTGTAGTTCTGAATCCTTGTCACCATTAGTTTTACTTCCTGCTCTTGTGTGCTTCCCTCCTTTTTGATTCCCCTCATTAGTTTCACCTGTGTCCTGTGTTCCTTTGTTTCTCCTGTCCCCCTCATTTTTCGCCTTTCCTGTGTTCTTAGTGATCTTGTTTTTCTGTGGATTTGTTTATAGTAAGTTCTAGTTTGCCTCTCTGGTTTTTGTTTTTAAATCAGTTTTATTTTTAAGTCTGCATCTTGGGTCCTCCTCCATCGTTTCTCCTCAATCGTGACAGTTTATTAGTTTACGCCCTGATTGACAGCTCTGTTGACCTTTGCAGCTCTTGTGGACACAGAGAAAAGGAGAAGAGGATGAACAGCAAAACAGACGGATTAAACACTCTTAATATTCATTTTTGGGCTTCTGATGCCTTCAAGCAGAGGATAAGACGGTCGATAGAGTCAGACACTGGGAGGAGAGAGAGAGGGATGACTTGCAGTAAAAGGCTGCATTAAGGGCCTGCATTGAGGATGACAGCATCTTTTATAAAACTGTATTTTATTATATTTTATATTAAAATTTTAGATATTTAAAAGCTGGAAGAGAGAAACAGCATCTCGTTTTTTCCTGTATGTCGTATATACAGTGAAAATTGACAATAAAAACCTTTAAATCTTGAATCTTGAATCTTGTACATGAGGTGTGCATTTCAACAGTTTGCCCGAGATATTTGCTGTTTAATCAGAAACTTAAAGAACTGTACGTCATTGTAGCAGCTCCTAAACGATCCCTACAGCACAGACCCTCAGCCCAACATTGGCACTATCCCAAAATTGTTGCAGGGGTGTTTTAGCTTCACTTTTGTAGAGTGGGAGAGGTCGGTGACACATCATCCATCTTTATAGTCAATGGGTAAGAACAAGATCTATGAACACTTTTAAGCATACTCGAATATCATACAGAAAATACACGAGTAAATTGAAGTCAACTTTTATTTCAATTTTAATCAAATCTAAGCACTTGACCAAAAGATTTAAAATATATGCTGAAAAGAGAACACTTACTACAATGATTACCTGCCTGAACACACAGGTATTTCATAACAATCAGTCAGAATTTGAATCTTTTTACAGCTGGAGCTTTTATAATAAATATTAAATTCTGAACAATCAGGTGAGCCTCTTTCCTCTGTTTCTGGCTCATTTTTATGCTCAGCTTTGAGATGAAACAACTTTATTTCACCTCACCTGGTGTGCTCTGAACGACTGAAATCATCTCATGTTTTTATTTGCAGTTTATATTTTACATCCACTCTTGATGCTGCTAAAACGATCGAATAAATCAGCCTGTTTTGTGTTCACTCTCAGGAGCATTACCTTAATTTTGGAACAACCAGAGTTTTCCTCACAGGTGAAAACAATTCTGAGTCTTCGAACAGGGTCATGAATTTTCCTTTTTCATTACTTGAACTTTTTCAGATCAAGTTTCCAATAACCTCATGATGATATTGGTGATGAAGCCCTCTGAAACCAAAAGGCTGGGGTTGTTTTGTTTTCTTTATTGTGTCTCTGTTTTGGTTGCAGATTTCCCCCCGAGGCAGAGCTTTCCAGAAAAGCTTTTACTTTGATTGAATTTTGCTGGTAAATCTCTTCTGATGCTTATCAGGGTTTCTATTTTATTGTTTTAGAAGGTTTTGTTTTTAAATTCTAGCTGCTCGGGGAAACAATAAAATCAGGAGTGGCTTTAAAGCAGCATTAACGTATTGTTTGTGCCTTTTTATGCAGAGAAATCACACTGAAAAAACTTTAACATAGTATCTTCTCATAGATTTAATATAACGCAGGTGGGAGTAAACAGTAGCTTGTTTACACAAAGCAAACATAAGCTTTCATTTGTGGGTGTGCTTCTGTTTACATGATGAATCTTAAGTCCAGTGTTTGCTCTGCTTTTAGCTCTTCAACTCACGGAGATAAACACCTGTCTCTTTATCTGATAAAAGCTCCACTAGGAAAATAGCTACTTAATATGTTTTATGCTGTTTGGTGCTGAGCAGGTAAAGATGGGTTTTTAAGGTGAAGAGAAGAGCTACTGGCTGGGTTAAAAGAGGACAGGGACAGAGACAGAGACAGAGACAGAGCTCAAAACAAAACAGAACCATGAGCTTGAAGACGGTAAAATGATCTAAGCTGCAGCGAAGGAAATATCATGCAGCTTCATGTGCTGCCTGCAAAGTGTTCTCTTCTTATAAATGAATGAAATGAATAAAAATGAAACAAATCAGGAAAACTGGTAAATCCACCATGAGCTGCAGGGATTAAGAGTGCAACTTGGCCCTCAGATTGAAGCCTAACTTCATCCCTTTAGCCCTCCTGTTACCCTCAAATGTACTAATATCTTTTATCCTTGGGGTCACTTCGACCCCAGCAATTTTAACCCTACAGAAACTGATAGTTACCCAGGTTTATGTGTCAGGTATTTTATGTTTCTTTGTTGACTACCTAAATAGCCCTTTAAATAAAACATATTTCAAGCATTAACACAATTTTAAGCATTTAGAAGGACTTTATCAAACTGCTGCAAGTTTGTCATGCTCTCATCGGCCCTGGCTTGTTTCTCTGTTATCAAAACGTATGACACAGGACATGTCATTGAATGTCTTTAGAGACATGGTGGCTGGAAATATTATATCTCAATCTAAAGGTTGGCGGTTTGATCCCAGCTCCTGCAGTCACATGCGGAAGTGTCCTTGGTTATAGTGACCTCAATATCATCCAAAACAACCCAAACAAATGTGTGTAAAATGTTGATATTTCCTCTGTAGGAGCCATGAAGGATTCAAGTGTTTATATCATCTTATTTTGAGGTTTAGGGTAGGTTATTGTTTGCATATTTTTTGTGGTGTTATTTTTTGTTTAAGATATGGTTTATTGTGGGGTCAGTTAATTAGATGATTTACGGGTCATGTGTTAGGGGCGGGGATATTGAGTTCATGTAGGCCACCTGTTTTCTTTTGTTTGCAGGTAGAGAGAGGGGGTGAGCTGGGTCTCCTTACTTTTTGTTGACCGCTATTTATTGCTTATTTTTCACTTATTATTGCTCATTTTCGCTATTTTCGTTTGTGCACTTT
Source organism: Notolabrus celidotus (assembly GCF_009762535.1). Lineage (NCBI taxonomy): Eukaryota > Metazoa > Chordata > Actinopteri > Labriformes > Labridae > Notolabrus > Notolabrus celidotus. The sequence continues at coordinate 27,303,598 of NC_048287.1, read as the reverse complement.
ATCATGAGTTGATTATCCTTTTTCGTTAACAAAACGTTAAACTTACTTTTTGTGCATTGGTGATTTTTGCTTTTAGCGCGTCCAACACTAACTTGGCCTAACCTCAGCCTCTCAGCGGCTCTTGGCTCTTCACAGTCGCTACATCTTATGTTATATACAGCTAAAACAGCCTGGGGTCAAATTGACCCCAAGGAACACCAATGCGTAATTTTTTTTAACAGGAAATTGGAACATATCAATATTTTATAGTTTTCCCAGTTGTCCCCATTAAATTAGGAAAAGTCATGAAATATGAAGCCAATAAAATGATGTTAGTCATTGAGAGACGTTAAACATTGAATGGGGTCCAATTGACCCCAAGGATAATAGGAGGGTTAAAAACTTGAATACAAGACGAGGTAAGCAATCGTGCATGTGGATGTGTAATTCAGAAATCTGTCAGAAACAAGGGTGTTTGTTTTTCTTAAATATGAAACAAGTCAGTCCAAATCAGGTGGCTTTAAGTCAGAGTTGGCCTTGCAGAGTCAGGGTTTATTGTAAAAGCATAGATGGCATGTAAATGTCAATATCAACACCAGCTTTAAGGTTTCTTTGCACAGTACAAATCTATTACTTCTATAAATTAATCTTCCTTTAAATAAAAAGCCTTTTGAAGTTTTGAGGGTTTCTGCTCACATTATATGGGTCAGCTGAAGAGTGACCGGAAATGTGACGAGTAGAGAGTGGGGACAGACACACAGCAAAGGGTCAGGCCAATGACCGCTGTGACGAGGACTGAAGCCTCAGAACACGGAGCCTCTGTACTTTCAACTGCTGAGCCAAACTGGCACCACATTAAACTAGAGCTAACACCAATGAGCTAAACATACAGGTGCAGCTTATCAGACTGATGTCAGCGGGCAGCTGAGTCACAAAAACCAACAGAGAACTATTTTGGCTAGCGTGAATCGCCACAGACCTGTTGATCAAGCCCTGTGAAGCGGTCTCCTCAGGGTCAGTCAGGGTTTCAGACCACACTGGTGGAGCAGTGCTGCTTTTAGCCAAGATCATAACACAACTACAAGATCAAGACACTTGTAAAAATGACTTTACATTGTTATCAATGTAGAAATAAAAACTCTTGTGTGATGCAAATTAATGCAATTTTAAACATGATTATTACCCGGCTCTCTTACTGCTCTATCGATTGTGTAAGATGCTTGATTCTGATTGGTTGAAACCCCTTGACAATGGTTATCAACTTTCACTAACATGAGCAACACCAGAGGCAAACTGATCACACGTCATGTCAAATCAATCCACGGGAAAGAGTTCAGGCACATTTTGCTTCTGCTTGTTGACACCGTAGACCGCAAGGTGAGGTAAAACCGTTACCCACATAGCAGATTGGTCTGGGCCAGATCTGGTGTCAAGCCAGCACTGCTGGCAGGCTGCTGGCATAGCAAGTGGTATGTCAACCGGATGTGGGTCAGGTCTGGCAATGATGGCATTGTATGATGGCAGTGTAAGATGGCATGCCACATCTGGCTCGATTGTGGCTTGGTTTATGTGGCCCAGATCTGTACATGCCGCATCTGGGCCGATTTAGGCTGAGCTTGTGATTAAACTCCGTCATTCTTTGCGGTATGTTGGCCGAGTCTAAGTGTATTGTGGGTAGTTTCTGTTAGCATCAAAACAATGTGGCTAAAACTAGCATGCTAACAGTTCATATTGGATCCTGTCCAGCAATATTAGCAACAAGCTGAGCAGGTGAGAGCAACTTTAGGTTATTGGTTGCAACAAAGAAACTTAAAGCATGAGTGGTGGTGATGATAGCAGCAGGGTTCAAAGTTGTGACATTTGCCTCGTTTATTTTTAAAGGTGTGTGAACCACAGAGCTCAGAGAAGAAGAAGAAGAAGAAGAAGAAGAGCCGAATGAGGACAGTTTCATTTTCAATCGACACCAACAGGCAGATAAGAATCCATCGCATTTGAACGCTTACTGATGTGGAAACACTGGGACTATTATTGATTTTTTAAAAAGTGTTTAAAATCAATAAAATCATCTTTTTACCAAGCTTTTTGGCAACATGTTTGTATCTTAAGTTAGTAGCCAGATAATAAACGGGATAATGTATGGTTAGCGCGTAGTTATGGGAAACAGCATCCTGACAGGGTGAGACAAGACCCTGACGTGAAAAAATATGATTGTGATTAATCTTTAATATAATGATGATTCTTCTCAGAGCTCCATTTTATCAATAATAGTGTTTTCATTTTGTAAAGAGGCGAACAGTCCATGTTCATCTTTCTCTTGTCAGTGACAGTTATATAGTTAAGATATAAAAACCAGGTCACATTTACATAACTTTCCCACAAGTGGGTCAATATGCAACATACACACACACACACTCACAAACACACAAACAGACACACAGACAGACAAGAAAACACACACTCACACATCAAACCTATTCTCAGCTCTAAACACTCTATTCACAGTCCTATCAGAGAAATTCACACCTATTAATCTGTTTCTCTGCAACTCACTTCTCCACTGACCGACAATCTGAAGCTGCTCTGCCAGGTGTGTGTGTGTGTGTGTGTGTGTGTTTAGCCCAGGGTGTTTGTGCTGAATAATAATTCAGACTCAGTCGCCTTGTCTGAGTTAAAGAGGTGGTGAGTCACTGCTGGCGTCAGACACAGGATCATCTTGGTAAATATGTAGGTCAGCAGTGGTCAACCTTTCCTCTTATGACAAGGCTAGCACACACACGACCACACAGACACACATTGGGAATGGTAAGTGAGATTGAAGTGACCTAAATTCACCCATATCTTCTACAACCTCCACATGAACTGTAGCTCTGACATGAACTCTAACCCTAGAATCGCTGCTTTTTCCACTGGGGTTTGGTGAGGATGCACTCAGCGTGGTCATACTGTCATCTCAAAGAGAAGAGACTCCCATAAAGACATTAAAAACTCCTTAAAACAATACTTATAATACAACTTAAATACCCCTCCAGATGTTGATTTCCCTCTCCATCGGGAGTGAAAACTATCCCACTCATACTTTTACTCTCCGGCTCAGTCTTCAGCTGAGCAGACTCTCAAAAGAGAAGGAACGATAAAAACAGAAATGGATGTTCGCTGTAAACTGTGGTCACATTGTTCTGGGGAAATACAGTAAAAAAAAAAAACACCACACATCATAAAACAGAAAGAGGTCAGCTGAAATTCTGCAGAAAGAAACATTTTAATGTTTTTAACAGCTAACCAGGAACTTTCTCAAAGAAGGGATGGCGTGTTCATGATCTCCAGAGGGAACTGGGATGTTTTAGAAACACCTGGTCTGTTCTTTTAAAGAAAGCAAGCTTTAACTGACTCATAATTAGACTTCTCACAACTTTTACTCATCACATTATTGCTCCAATAGAGATTAAATCTTGCTATCTTCACAACCCGTTATCTTCTAAAAGAACATTGTAAGTTCATCAGCCGACAGACGCGTCAAACGTTCCTGATTAAATGTGAGAAAAAATGATACGGTATTCTTTTTCACAAAAACACAACATCCTTTGTGAAGTGATCGGACACATAGCAACAGAGAAACAGTAACAAACAAATGCACCGACACACACACACATACGTAAACACAGATTTATGCAAAGATACCGCACAGACTCTACGGCCTTCCCCTGTAACAGTACCTGTACTTAACCAAACCACAGCTGAGAAATATCACTGAAATCTGCGTTCCTCCTTCCCACACACTCACAAAAACACAGAAACACAAACACAATGATTCACTCCTGCTTTCTATGATGAAACACACGCCTCTCATTTGTTCCAGAAACCTACCAAGTGCAGCTGCACCTCCAAAAAAACCCATCTGACTCTCCCCTCCTCCGACCACAGAGCTCGGCTTTACAGCTCTTTAACCCACTTAGAGTTCCTCTCTCCGACCTCCAGGTTCAAATTCAACTTTCACACCTCGCTCTTTCCTCCCTTACAGAAGAGACCACATCGGTTCCTGTTGTGTCTAACAAAGAAACACAGTGATTCACATGGATTCTGAAGCAACACTGTTTGTCTGATTTCAGTAAATTACAGCAGAAGAATATGGAGGCAGAGTGAGGAAAACAAACAACCATGATGAAGATCGAACATCCATAAGCTACGCAGCAAAGTTATCACTACTGTGAGCTAATCACAAATATCTTTATAAAACTGTGAATTCTTACATCTTCATGTTGATACAAAACAACTTTTGCATATCTTATATGACACATGAGACC